>NC_091307.1:42908433-43050933 GCF_038502225.1 Cherax quadricarinatus
GGCAGCTCCACCCTCTTCCACTACGGAGTATGGCAAGTAGGTGTCTGCCAATGTGGCGGCACATGTGTAGTCCCAGGCAATCTCCTTTCCATCCTCCCATGGTAGCATAGTGGCTCCATCAGGACGCTTTTGACTTCCGTCAGACCTCTGCACTTGGGGTTCCCGTTGAGCTGGGCAACGGGTTGTGGCGAGGCTTCTCTTTATGTCATTGACCTCCTCATATATATATATGTCGTGCCGAATATGTAAAACTGGTCAATTAGCAAGAATTCATTTAAAATTAAGTCCTTTTTGAAATTGTCTCTTATACGTTTTAAGATATATTTTTTTCATTAATGTTAATATAAAAAATTTTAATTTTGCACCAAATGAATCTTGTAAAACTTACCTAACCTTATTATAACAATAACAATTTATTTTAGCCTAACCCAGCTAAATGTATTTTAGATTTGTTTACAATAATTTAATACTAAACAAACTCACTGAAATATATTTTTTTCGTTAGGTTCAGAATGGTTTTGGCGAAATTATTGCATACACAAATTTTCACTTGTTCTATATGGCAAGATGAGCGTTGCTATTTAAGCCAAGATCGCAAGTTCTGCCTATTCGGCACGACATATATATACAAAACAACCACGAGGGGAGTAGAATGATAGCTCTAGGCCTTTCGTATTGCAATCAACACATCATCAGGAGCTTGCAAAATTGCAGAAAAGGGGAGGATGTCCAAGCAGGTACGTTCCCACAGGACAGTCTTCACTGGAAGAATGAATATTATAGCATTAGAAAAATCCCACAAGCATTGGTATTGTCATAGCCTAAACGAAATTAATATGACAATAATAAAAATTCGGTCCTATTCTATGACACCAATAGCTTTACATACAAAAATATATTTTCAGTGATTTAGAAGTCACTGACAATTGTATGTTGGCCTCTCATGGGACAACATGTCCCATTAAAGTGACGAGAATATGGTAACATTTAAAGTGGAGATTTCTAAAAGGGGCTCATTAAAATAAACTCATTTAACGAGGGAGGCACCTGCAATAACAAGAAAGATGGCCATAATTCTGAGGCAAACTCATGTTCAACCTTCAGAAACTGCAGGAAAAAAAAGTCTCTAATTCATCCGTGTGGCACTACATTTAAGACAGTCTAATGCATTCATATAAGAGCCCAATTTTAGACTGTGTACTATTGCCTCAATTAAAAGCGCTTCTTATTTGAACAACCCATCACTGATATTGTATTATGACTGCCTATCATGCTTAATAATTGCCAATTCTACAATATTCCTTTCAAGCCAGGAGGAACAATTTGCCGAGCTATTACAAGCTCTAATGTGGTTGAAAATCTCGTTCGACTCCTGTGCTATATGTATTGAATAATGGTGCTGGGAAATTTTCACTTCCAATGGTTTTGCCGTTTGTCCCAAATAGGAGAGATTGCAACCATTACAACCAACTCTGTAGAGACCACCAACACATTGTTCAGGTGCATTCTTAATCAGGATGCTTCTAACAGTAAGTAAATTTTTAAATGCTACTTCTATAATAAATCTCCTAAGATCATGTGGCAGGATAGATAAATTCTCGTTATTTGGGAGGACCAGCACATTCTTATTCTGAGGAGTTATCTTAGGTTCTGTTCTATGACACTGGTCTGCATTTGGAATGTTTTAATTTTTATTTTCATTCATGGTTGCGATCTTACATATTCTTGGGCTGTTGATTGTAAATATCTAAACCATTTTGCTCTGTCACGCAAGGATTTTGAATCAAATACAAATTAATGATTATAAAAAATGTGAATTTTTAATAAATTGTTAAATTATTAAAATTAGGTAAGTAATCATGGAAAAGAACATTCTGTTGGTTTTAAGAACATATGAATTCCAAATCAATATGAATCAAATCAAATGATTTTATTAAAAAAAAAGCTCCTAATGGTCAGCCTACTTACTGTATCAAAGGAAGGAGGACTGCTATGATTTTCACTTGTGCTGTGCATCGAGACCATTATGTTTCAATTACCAGCAGTAATCTGCCATCATGCTGACATTCCATTTGCCCTGGTATCGAGTTTCCATGGTGCAAATATCCTGATAGAACCTCTCTCCTTGTTCCTAACTGTAGCCCCCACAGTTGTTGGGAAAATAGTCAAGATGTGAGTGCAAAAGTGTATCTTCACACTCATTCTAGACCCAAGTTCTTAGAAGCTTGAAATCAGGTCTTGGATCATTTTTTTCATATTCGGGGGAGCGTTTGTTTCCCAGGAAGTTGTGGACAATCTGCTTGAATGAAAACCAGACATTCACCTCGACACCGGCTAATGCTTCATCAAAATGCTTGTCCTTTGTCAATTCCCGAATCTGAGGGCCAACAAAGATTCCTGTCTTTAGCTTGCCTTCATTTATACGAGGAAACTACAGATACTTGAATGCAGATCCATTCTTGTAATAAAGTTGGTAGAATTACCGACAATATGTAAAGTAAAAGGACACAAGTGCAACTAATGTTACATTTTATTGTGGAAACGTTTCGCTCTCCAGGAGCTTTATCGGCTTGACAAAGCTCCTGGAGAGCGAAACGTTGCCACAATTAAATGTCACATTAGTTGCACTTGTGTCCTTTTACTTTACAGATCCATTCTTCTTCAAGGCCTTCACAAAATTTTTCATAAGACCTTATTTGATTTGGAGTGGTGGCAGCAGAATTTTCTTGGGGTCAACTAGTGGTACAGTTTTCACGTTGTGATTTCTGGGTAAGAAGCTGGTTCTTGGTGGCCAGTCTTTTTGTTCATAGTGCTGGCTGTCTGCCCTACTATCCCAAAGACACAGAATACAGAGATACTTGTTGTATCTGCCTTGATGACCTAGTAGGAGAGCAATAACTTTTAAATCACCACATTTGAAAAAATTTAGATTCTGGTACTTGTAGATATTAGTGTATTCATATTTTCGTAAGTTTCTGGCATTTGGTCACTAGGGCCAATTGGCACAGATGCAGCTATGTTGCCGTTGTAGAGAAGTACAGCCTTTAAACTTCTTTTAGAATAATCAATGAAGAGTCTCCATTCATCTGCTTTGTATGACTTCCCCATGCTTTCAGTAAGGCCAGAAATGATAAATGGTTTAAAAAAACGACAAGTTGAAGATTGAGACACTTATGCAACATATGGAAATCTTTATTAACTAAACGTTTCCTCAATAAAGATTCCCATGGGATCTTGGTACAAAGAATTCTTCAAAACTTGTCCGATCTTTGGACGAAGACCTACTTCGTCTAGTGGATGGTACCACTATGACCCCGCCTCCTCCTGCTTCGCCTCACCTGACTACAGTGTATAAGCTACGTTTACGGCCCTATGTTGTACATTCTACAGGACTGATGGACTGAACACATCGACTCCAGGCTGAGGGACTGATTACCTCAAACTCCAACTCTCCTTACACCTTTCTGCTTTGTATTGGACTATGAAGCCACTGTGTGGCGAAACGTTCCTCAACGCCAGAAATATTTGAACAGAAAATTAAAAATTCCTCTTTGTCAAAGATTTGAGTGAATTCCGCTTCACAATGACAGTACCAAGCGAATGTTGTTCCAGTCTAGAGCCAAGTAACTGCGCACTTTCTTTTGGATGGTTAAGGTTTCTCACCAATCATTGAGCTCAACTTGGGTGAAGGGTTTGGGATCGCCATGTGTTGGTGGTTCAGAGTCTACTTCCATCTGCTTAGAATCACTGGTATCAGACTGACGAAATTTGCCATGTCTCAGGTGGCACAGGTACAGGAATATCTTCAGAGTGTGGCAAAGGACTTAGTACTGAAAGAATATTTGGGTATATTATGTGATCTTTAGTGTTCTTGTCGAATCCATTTACTTTAGTCACACAAAAATAGTAGTCATCATGGTGGTTCATCTGCTCCCGCCATACCATTGGTACTCCAAAGGGCATCATTTAAGTTTTCCATCCGACCACATTTGGAGCTTACTGATGCAACTCTTGCATCATCAAGCTCCAAATGTGTGGTGCAAATGGTTTGTCCTGGTCCCCAAGTTTGCAGCCAAAATAAGCACAGTATCAGCGCTTCAATATAAGAGTAATGTTGCCCCGGGAATCTGTAGGGGTGAATTGGCCGCAGACCTAGCTAAATATGTCTGGTGAATTTATGCAGCCTCTAAACATATTATAATATGAAAAATGAAGAAAAATATATTAGATTTAATATTTAAGTCAATATAAGGTAAGCATTTTAATTGGTAATATACCACTTTCCCATTTATGTTATACGAAAAGAGAAAAGTAATGTTTCAGTATAACTTGACAATCTGATGTGATAGAGACGAATAAAAAAAAAATAAATCACTATTTTCCATATATATACCGAGAGAGATGCCATAGAGTAAGGTACATTCCACAAACATCTTAGGATACAGCAGTTTCATGCTAATGTCAAATATTTTCCTAATTTCTTTATCTAGGAACTCCGGACTGCACACTCTATAGGCTTTCAAAAACATAGTTAGAAATATATATACTTATTTTTTCTTTAGTCTCATGGTTGGAATAATAGTGAATGTATGAGCACACATTGGTGGACTTCCTATATACTGTAAACTTAAATTTTCTATCAACTCGGTGCATCAACACATCTAAGAATGGAAGCTTACAGTCAACCTCTTTCTCCAAGGTGAATTTACTAGACGGGACTAAAGTCTTGGTAAAATTGTTTCACTGGTCATATCATTTGGGCATTTAGCCATTTAGCTCTACATAGCAGGATATCTTAAGAACACAAGTACATAAGAAAGAAGGAACATGCCTCATGCCTCCTGTGTTAAAGACTGCTGAAATGACAGATCTATCCAGGATTGGTCCAGGCGAGAGATGAGACGTCGTGCTCTGTTCTCTACTCTGTCAAGCAGTCGCAGATGAGAGGGGGCAGGCAAACCAAGAAAGTGGAGCATACTCAAGGTGTGAGCGTACAGAATCTTGCAAGCCCTACTGTCAAGCAGATGCGAGATAAGGCTAAGCGCTGTAAGCTTCCTGGCTGCCTTGCTTGCAAGATTTACAACATGGTTCTTCATGGTCAGTTTGGAGTCAAATTTCACCCCAAGGATGTCAACTTCTTCCCCAGGTGCCAACACCCTCCCATTCATCATTACTACTGCACTGGCATTAGCATCATGGTGCCTAAAGACCATCATTTGCATTTTCTCAGGTGCAAATGCTACTTGCCATCTATTTCCCCAAGCTTTTATAGCTCTTAGCTGGTGATTCATGTAGCTTAGAGCAGCTGGCATATCTTCTCTTGAATAAGTGAATGTCAGTGTACAGTCGTCTGCATACGCATGAGATTCTGGGATGAGATGAAGAAGGTCATTGAAGTAGACATTCCAAAACAATGTTCAAAGCACACTTCCTTATGAAACACTTGCCCAAACAGGATGTCTTGTTGATTCCGTTCCTTTGCGAAATACCGTTAGAGATCTACCATGAAGGTAATCACTGAGGAGACATAGCGTAGAGCCTGCAATTCCCAGTGCTTGAAGTTTTGCTAAGAGGCCCTTGTGCCACACCCAATAGAAAGCACCAGCAATGTCCAGTGCTACCACACAGCTGACTGTGGATTCATCCAGTGACTAGTGCCACTTAGTGGAGAGGTTTAACAACAGATCAGCAGCAGAGTAACCTTTCCTGAAGCCATATTGACAATCACAAAGTAGTGAGTGGTAGCCAAAAAAATCTGTTATTTGTCTTGAGATTATTGTCTCAAGGATCTTACCAGTGATTGACAGGAATGACTCTGGTCTGTAGTTGCGCATGGAAATCGCTCTCAAGGAGGCCAAAAGAAGCGCTATAAGGACACCCTTAAGACTGCTCTGAAAGCTTTCAACATCAACCACACCATGTGGGAGCTGATAGTTCAGGACAGGAATGACTGGCGAGCAGTTGTCCAGAAAGGGGCAACATCCTGCGAGGCAAGCAGAATCTCACTAGCTGAGCAGCGCAGGCAGGCGAGGAAGACCAGAGCCATCGATGCCACCACCCTTCCCTGTCCACACTGTCAGAGAACGTTTCGTGCGCGGATTGGCCTGACAAGTCATCTGCGTACCCACCAACTTCGACCCCAGGATGACTAGATGGTCCTCGTCGAATCGACGGAAAAACAACAACAGTTGCTGATATCAGCTCTGCTCTTCTTTTTGTGAACAGGGACTACATCTGCCTCTTTCCACAGAGAGGGCCATTTACACTGTATTAGGCAGTGCTGAAAGATGCGAGTTAGAGGTGTTGCTAGCTGGTCTGCACATCTTCTCAGCAATCTTGGGCTCAACTTCTCTGGGCCCAAAGCCTTTTCTTGGTCAAGCGATTTATGAAGGAAATGCACCTCCTCCTGCCTTATTGTCACCAATGACAGTTTTGACACAGTTCTTGCAGCTAGCTAGCCAAGGAGGGTCCTTGCTGGATCAGGAACTTGCATTTTGGTAGCAAAGTGTTCGGCAAAGAGGTCCGCCTTCTCTTGACTACTAGTAGAGGTGGTCCCATCCTGTCGATTTAGAGGTGGAATGAGTTCATCAGGCAGATAACCTTGTCTGTCCTTGACCAGGGACCACCAGGTTTTGGAGCCTACCCTACAAAAATATGAATCTGATTTACACTTTCTCAAACTGAATATTCATGCCACATTTTTCACACCCACATCATCCCTAAATCATCCTTCCTATACTCATGTTCACCCAGTATTATCACCATGGGGATATTTTTAACCCGACGACTCAACATGATATTAGGAGACAGTGTGTAGGTTGTGTTTAAGAGTGGTGATGGTTACTCTGTCTCCTACGTCATGATGAGTCGATGGGTTAAAAATATCTCCAAGGTGATAATACTGTTGGGAGATGGGTGGGTGGATGTGAAGAAATGTGGATGAGATGGAGAAGAGGTATGAAGAGGATTGTATTAGAATTTTAATGAAATATGGGGATTTTACTGATGAATTAGTTAAAAACGGAGAAATTTTGGAGTTATGAGTGAAAAATGAGTGATGGTGTGGGGTTGCATGATATGTGTTGTGGGTAATGGAGGTAAGATGCTGTGAAGTGGATGGATGTGAAGAGGTGAGGTGTAGGGGTAGATGAGTGGTAATGTGGGGTTATCATGGGTTATGTGTGAATATTTAAAGGAAAGGATTGAGTGTGCATAACCAGGCTTTAACTCTCTCTATGGTAGAATTGAAAGACGGTGGTGGAGGTGGTCATGGAGTGGGGTGACCTGAGATCTTAATCTGAGGTAACTCAGATAAGACTCGCAGGCAGTCCTTGCCAGTGTAAATCTATAAGTAACGTAAAAGCTGAAATATGTACAGTAAAGATTAAAAAGAAAGGCTTTTCAGCCTTTGATAATAAAAAGTATCACTTGAATACTAAGTAATCCCTGGCACATGGTCACCCTGATATTCCAGCATCTAAACGTAGCAGAATAAAGTGGTACCATCTTGTACTTTTTTTTGAGAAAATGTAATGTTTTCCCTGTGTTGATGATTTTGATGAACTGGAGAAAATGTAATGACATGTATTGTATTGTATTGAATTAATGAAAGAGTGGAAATATTTGTGATGTATTACCCATATGAAAAGGTTTTTTATTGTCTGTAAACGTAGAAAATTGTATCTTTTTTTGTTGGTTGGATATGAAATAAAGTGTAATATCGAAAAATTATATTACCAGAATTTTGTTGCATTGTATTGTATTACCAGAAATTTGTTGTATAATAAATAAATAATTGAAAAAATGTGTATTAGTGTTATCCTGCATTTTTAGTTTATTTTAAGTTAATAAAGGGACACAGAGTGATCCAGCTTGATGGACCTGATTCACCCTGTTGTATCTCAAGTGACGTCATGGGTGGTTATCATGTGACGTCACTGGTGCTGCGTACTCCAGTATGGGCCTGACATACACAGTGCATAAAGTCTTGAACGATTCCTTACTGAGGTACCGGAACGCTTTTATCAGGTTTGTGTGTGTGTGCGCGCGCCTCGTGTATTATTATTACTGTTATTATTATTATTATAATTATTATTAATTATTATTATTATTATTATTATTATTATTAAGCTTTATAATTTCATTCATGTTCGATATGAAAATATTCTTGAAAATCTGCAGTAGGCACAGTAGAATATAGTAGAGTATAGAAACTTCTGATAATGAGGTGTCTGCCCTGACACAGAATTGTCATCAATCCTGATGATTTTGGACGGGAGGGAGGGAGGTAGGGAGGGAGGGGCATGTGGAACGTCTTGTACCATTGTTATTGCTCTGCAACACTAATCAACACAAGGAAGCCGTTGCGTGAGAACAATGGTCGTTTTCAGAAAACACTTGCTAATGAGACATAAACACATTATTTCACAGAGGAAGCTTACAGGTTCTCTTTAATTTGCCTCCTGTGCTGTTTGTGGACTCAGTTAAGAAATTCCTTGTTAGATTTTTTTGACAATTATGGTAGACTATTACGCGTTCCTGCCTTCCATGTTAGAATTTTCCTTTTCTGTCAATGCTGAATTTTGTGTAAATGAATCTTTGTGTAGTTAGTACTTTAATGTCATTGAGAAAAATTTTTTTTTGAAACTGTCCATTGGTAGAAATTTTTAATTATTGCGCATTTATTTGGTATTGGTTAATGGTGACTTTTGGTATATTAAGATTGATAGGTTGGTGGAACTTTATATTAATTTATTTCGGTTACAGTAAGTAAATGCTTAAGAAAAGGCAGCATTACCTTCAAAATATTTGAAGGTAATGCTATACATATGTACAACTCGGTCTTTGAAAATCAACCTAAAGTAATGGAGCTCCTCACTAATAGTCAATGGGCAGCTGACTCATGTCCGCTGAAGAATAGTGTTGCATATAGCGATATCTGAAAACGTTATAATCTGCATTGCAGCCTTGTCACATGTTGAATGTGTTGACTATGATATATTAATATTCTTTGTATGGGAAGCATTCAGGTTGGTGTGTATCGGTTAACAATAAATGATCCGCATCATGATACATAAGCCTGAGTAAAGTTAGATTTTGCCAGAGCGAAGCAGACATTGCCACGTTAGTGATAGGTCAACGCAGATCGTGAAAGCGCAAGTTATGAAAGCTTTCTTCAGCTGCACCAATTTTTTTATAATTTTACGACACAAAACGTTAGAGTATATACGACAGACGGACCCTGTACTTCAGTGAAAGATGCAGGTGTATCAGAAGATATTTGTGAAGTAACCCATACTCTGTCAGAGTCAAGGGCTCAAGAGATGAAATCCTTCTCCACCTGTCGTCATAAGTTTGTATCCTATATGTGGGTTATCTGTGTATTATTGCTTCAATGAAATTCATCACTTAAGTGCAACTTCAGAAGAGAGATCAGATAAGATCAGGAATCCAAATTTACGTCCAAAGTCTTTCAAGAAGACTTATCGCACCCGACATATTTATATCCATGGTCACAGGGAGCTCTAGAACGCTTCCACTAGACTCTCAAAATGATGATGAGAGCATTTGGTGAAATGTTTCCTGGCAACCGGGATGAAGCAGTACGACATATGATATTTGAAGTAGGTGATATGAGATCGTAGGTGTCCCTTGCCTTGGCTGGCAGTGCCCTCAGCTCACATCCTGAGTGGCCAGGGTTCGATTCTCACCATGGAAGGAAATGTTATGCATGTTTCCTTACACCTGATGCCGCTATTCATCTAGTAGTAAGTACCTTTTGGTTGGTCGACTATTGAAGGTCGCATTCTGAGCGGTGGTAGTATACTTTAGATAGGACTGGGCTTTGTAATGAGCTGAGATAGGATAACAGCTGTTAGCCTGTAGAACTGATCTGTGTAAAATATAAGTGTAAAGGAGTTACTAGGCAACAGCTTTTCGAAATGATCTATGGACATCAGGTCTGTGGATCATTATCACTTCCTGAAGAGATTTGGCATGGTAAAGATGTTCCGTCTGTGTCCACCTCCCCATCATTTATATTAGACAAAATGATGTATGCTCATAAGCTAGAAGAATAAAATTTGGTGGAATCTCAGAAAAATAGGAAACACCAGTGAGACATTTATAGCAGGATGTCTTTATTGGTTTTCCGAAAAAAAAGAAAGCTTAAAAATTATCTTCATCAATTATCTCGTTCAATCTTTAGGAGAGAAGTGAATATGTGCAGCACAGGAATCAACTTGTACCTTTTCAGGAGGCATAATATTTTAACTTGCCTGATTGTGTTTGGTGTGTGGAAGTGAAAGTTATGATGATCTAACCTTAATTTCTTTAGATATATTGCTCAAAGCTTAATTGCTGACTGCATTTTTCTATTCAGATATGTCTCAAAGTATTGTTTTCTTGGTGAACATGATGTTGATATAAAAAGAGCTCATGTACTCAGTCTTCTCACCTGATGAGACTAATTTAAAACAGAATTCTAAATGAGGAAGTGGCGTTGCTATTGACTCATCTTTATTTTATTTAACCAAATATAAGTCAAAGGGGATCTTCTTTTATCGTAGTCCCGAAGTTTGATGATGCCTACAGGATGTTCACAGGATATAACAAATGTTAAGGAGAGACTCTATCTAATGACTGTCTACTCCCGAGATTGACGACAATATAGAATGCGTTTTGTGCGCCATATTTGTAGTCAGAGGGAAATTGCAAAGAGGACTTTATCAGGTACCATTAACTACAAAAGTTTAAGATATGTCAGCCTCTTCACGTCACACAATAAGAGATGAGAAACACACCTAGTTGATTTCCTTCGATGATATATTTTTATATTCAGCTAGGAATGGAAACAACACTTGATCTGCGATGTTCGATAGGTCAGCACAATATACTTTTATGGTAAACCTTTCTAAATGTGACGTTTGACAACTTAACGAACATTATTTTTGCTTTGTTTTGGAAGATGAAATTATCCCCTGTAGATGCTTGTTCCTTTTGAAAGAAAAGCAGTTAGGTGCCTAGGTTTGATTGACTATTCTTACAGGTTTTGTCCAAGGTTTTCCCAAGCCGCACTTTCAAACGGGGAACTTACAAGCTCCATTGAAATTTCAGAGCTAGAAAATAAGTGCAACTTATTCTTAAACCGATTATAAAAGCTTCGAAACTCTGTTCCTATTTTAAGGATATCTAGGTTTTCTAAACTATTTGTGGTGCACATACGAGATACTCGAATTTTCGGCACTTCCCGTGTGATACACGGTGAAGATCACACTGCGAAGTGCATTCCTTTGTGAATGTTGAGAGTTTCAGTGTATTCGTTCATTCTGTTGATGTTAGATTTGTATTTTTTATCATGTATCTGCATTGTTTCGATTTTTTTGTGTGTTACAGAATGGAATCTTTAAAAGATAGAATACCTATATGTGAAATTCTGTTTCTAGCTCCGTAACATGGTTAGTGAAACTCACAAAATGTTTCAGAAGGCATTTGGCGACGAGGCAATGGTCGAACACAGTGATTTGAATGGTTTTCTCGATTTAAACAGGATGAACATTAGTTGAGGATGATCAATACTCCGGTCGTTTATCAACTTCAAAACCGGCGCCAACATTAAAAAAGTGAGGAACGTTATTCATGAGCACCGTCGTACTGTAAGTACTGTGAGAATTACGTATGGGTCGTGTCAAAGAATTTGGACTGAAAATCTGAGTATGAGGTGAGTGGCTGCGAAATCTGTTCTCCGCTTGCTGATTCGAGACCAGAAGACCATCATTTTCTGGATAAACTCACCATTCCATTCGCTCCTCGTCCTTCCTATTTCCCAGATCTAGCCTCCTTCCTGTGATTGCTTTCTCTTCCTAAAAATAAAAATAACACTCAAGGACTGGCGTTTTAATGACTTGGAGGAGATTTATGTAGAATCGCAGGCTCTGCTAGACACCATTAGGAAAGAATTCCATGAATGTTTTAATAAGTGACAGAGGCACTGGGATCAAAGTAAAGTGTCCCAAGGAGCATATTTTGCAAAACCATAACTTTATTTACCCGAATAGGCAGGAATAAAAAAAAAATCAGCTGCAATCCATTAATTCTATGATAGAACCTCGTAAATGCAAATTGTAAATAATCATCTGTAGGTGACAACAATTCCATGAAAGTTATGCTGCAACAGAAGAGAGTTTTATTATTGTTATTAATTAAACCATTTTAAAATTTGTATATGCATTTTGTCTTTCCCTGTAGAAGTGTACAATAATAAGCCTCTCACTTATAAACAACATACAGCCTCGTAATGCATGCTTTATGCAATGGTCCTTCAGGATACAGCCTTTCATTATCTCAACTTGGGATACTTAAAGCTCTCTTAACATAACTGTGTTGAGTATAATTATGTGAAATAATCCTTTTATCTTGAAAACTGTTTCAAGTAATCATATCTCTTTTTATAATCGTAAATTGTAAGCCAATATGTCTGTCAATTTCAAAATTAAATATTAACCTATTACACCTCATTCAGAAAGCCACCAGAGAAGTAAAAAAAAAAAAGACATAAAATATTAAAAGAAGGTACATGTCAGAAACATCTTGTTTGTAGTGATATGGTCACCAGATATTCCTAGCCCTGACATTCTCCACCCTGCACGAGGCACAGATCTCACCTCATAACAGTGGTTGCTCAGAAGGAGGCCTGGTCACAGACCAGGCCGCGGGGGCGTTGACCCCCGGAACTCTCTCCAGGTAACTCCAGGAAGGGGCAAAGTATATAAAATCCTAGCAATGCTGTGTAATATTCTTGAATTCTGTTTTTTAAGAATATGAGATAAGATATACATTATATTCTTTTATTCTTCAGGAAGAACAAGTTATAAGACTTGGTTAATGCTTGGTAACCAGACATAATTTGAAGCTAACAAAATGAAGTCCCTAGTTCGTGAATTGTTATGCATTTTAAAATCTCTCGTGGATCGGTGCATGCATCAGGATGAGATGAAATAATATAAACACAAGCCCGGTTCTCCGGTGTTTGAAAAACAATGTCTGATAACTGTTGTGTGCGATGACTTATCTGGGGTCAGTGTATTTTAAGTATTACGTAATTTGACGCAGAGCGTACAGGTTCGAGTTCTACTCTGGATTGAGATTATGGAGATTATGGAAGAAATCCTAATATTCTTAATTGAAGTCTTTTTATCCACTTCTCCGAGGCTATGGGTCTCACAATATACACCAGAGGTGGACCCCATCATATATATATATATATATATATATATATATATACATATATATATATATATATATATATATATATATATATATATATATATATAAACAAGTCGACCGTTTCCCACCGAGGCAGGGTGACCCAAAAAGAAAGAAAATCCCCAAAAAGAAAATAAATTTATCATTCAACACTTTCACCTCACTCACACATAATCGCTGTTTTTGCAGAAGTGCTCAGAACACAACAGTTTAGAAGCATATACGTATAAAGATACACAACATAAGAACATAAGAAAGAAGGAACACTGCAACAGGTCTACTGACACATGCGGAGCAGGTCCATCTCCCCCTTCCGGATTAGATCAATGGCCCCCCTCCCCCGGATTAGCCCAATAACCCACCCAGTCTATTCACCTTCACTCAAGGATGGAGCACTGCACCAGACTCAGCAGCATAAGCTATCAGGTGCAACTCACACCCACCCACTCCAACTCATGTATTTATCTAACCTATTCTTAAAACTACACAACGTTTTAGCCTGAATAACTGTACTCGGGAGTTTGTTCCACTCATTCACAACTCTATTACCAAATCAGTGCTTTCCTACATCCTTCCTGAATCTGAATTTTTCCAACTTGAAACTATTGCTGTGAGTCCTGTCTTGGCTGGAAATTTTCAGCACGCTATTTACATCCCCTTTATTTATTCCTGTTTTCCATTTATACACCTCGATCATATCCCCTCTAATTCTACGCCTTTCGAGAGAGTACAGATTCAGGGCCCTCAGTCTATCCTCGTAGGGAAGATTTCTGATACATGGGATCATCTTTGTCATCCTCCTCTGTACGTTTTCCAGAGCATTTATATCCATTCTGTAAAACGGTGACCAGAACTGAGCAGCATAGTCTAAATGAGGCCTAACCAAGGATATATAGAGTTGAAGAACAACCTCTGGACTTATTTATACTTCTAGATATGAAGCCAAGAATTCTGTTAGCTTTATTGCGAACACTAACACACTGTTGTCTTGGATTTAGATTACTGCTAACCAGAACTCCTAAATCCTTTTCGCAATCAGTAGTATTAAGATGTGCATTATCTAGTTTATATTTGGCATGGTTATTTAACTGTCCAACATTTAGAACTTTGCATTTGTCTATTCAAATCATCCTGGAGTGCTCTAGTGTCCTCATTAGAATGAATTGGACGGCCTATTTTGGTGTCATCAGCAAATTTGCTTATGTCGCTATTTATTCCCTCATCTACGTAGTTTATGTAAATTGTGAACAACAACGGGCCCATCACTGACCCCTGAGGAACACCGCTTGTGACGTGCCCCTATTCTGATTTCTCCACATTTATGCAGACTCACTGCTGTCTATTTGTCAGCCATGCCTCTACCCAGGAAAAAATTCCTCCTCCTATTCCGTGTTTCCTCAATAGCCTCTGGTGTGGAACTCTATCGAAAGCTTTCCTGAAGTCCATATACACAATATCATATTCATTACCATGATCTACCTCCTCAAACACCTTAGTGAAAAATTAGTAAATTCGTAAGACAGGAACGCCCCTTTGTAAAACCGTGTTGAGATTCATTAATCAATCTGTGCCAGTCAAGATGGCTACGAATTGCTTCGGCAATTATTGATTCCATAAATATTCCCACTATGGAGGTAAGGCTTATTGGTCTATAGTTCGAAGCCAAGGACCTGTCACCTGCCTTGTAAATAGGTATTACATTTGCTATTTTCCACTTTACAGGCACTATGCCAGTTTGTAGTGATATGTTAAAAAGATTAGCCAAAGGTATGCTAAGTTCTTCTTTACATTCCTTTAACACCCTTGCAAACAGTTCATCAGGGCCTGGGGATTTGTTAGCTTTTAGTTTCTCTATTTGTCTGAGGATCATGTCACTAGTTACCGCAATCGTACATAGTTTATTATCATCCTGTTCTACATAATCTATTATTTCAGGAATATTGCTAGTATTTTTCTGGATGAAAACTGAGAGGAAGTAGGTTTTGAGAATTTCACACATATCCTTATCACTGTCAGTGATCTGACCAGAGTTACTCTTAAGTGGGCCAATCTTGTCCCTAATTTTCCTTCTGTATACCTGAAAGAACCCTTTTGGGTTAGTCTTTGAATCCCTTGCGACCTTAGCCTCATAATCCCTTTTTGTTTTTCTTATTCCTTTCTTTATTTCTCTCTTTAATTGAATATATTGATTTCTTAACTGCCCATCCCATCTTTTGATACGCCTATATATACCTCTCTTTTGGCCAACGAGATGTTTTAATATATATTTAATATATATTTTAATCTTATATCATGTCTAAGACAACCATTTAAATTTTCTCTGACATACATCGCCACACCACCACCCTTCCAGTTGACCCTATCAGTGTGGAATAGTTTATAACCCTGTATGTTACATTCAGAAGGCATTTCTCTATCTTTCAGGTTGAACCAGGTCTCTGTTATACCAATAATATCTATATTACCTACACTTGCAAGTAATCATAGCTCATCTATCTTATTTCTTAGACTCTTACTATTTGTATAGTAAACCTTAAGGGAGCTAGTCACTCGTTGCCCTCTACTATCTATCTTTGTTGATCAGTTGATTTGCCTTTACCAGCAACTTTATTTTGAATATTGTCTTTTAAACATATCCCTGAGGTATCCCGGTAATAACTGCTGTTTTAACCCTAATGCTGCAGCCTGATTGTTTCCCACAAATACCCATACCTCTATAATCTATCAGTTTAAATTCCTTGACAAATCATCAATTACACACTCAATTGAATTTGCTAATGCAACCACTCCATCCCCAGAGAGATGAACCCCATCCCTTGCATACATATCACGTATGCCAAAGAATAGGTCCCAGTTATCAATGAATGGGATTGCAAGTTCCTTGCAGTACCTGCCTAGCCAGCAATTTATACCAATTGCCCTAGACATCCATTCATTGCCCACTCCCTTTCTAGGCAAGATGCTACATATGACTGGGATCCCTCCATTAGACCTAACTACTTCTATGGCTGACCTGTACTTATCCAGCAGCTCCTCTCTCCTGCCATTCCCAATGTCATTACCCCCAGCACTAAGATAATGGGCTTGTTCCCATTACCTGCCATAATATTATCCAACCTGCTGACTATGTCACCAACACCAGCTCCAGGAAGGCACACTCTCTGTCTGACCTTTCTGTCTCTGTTACAAAATGCACGGTCCATATATCTTATCCGAGAATCGCCTACTATTAAAATATTCTTACCTTGATTAGCAGGGGAATCAGTGGTACCTTCAACCTCACTAACCACTGAAGTACACTCGTCTTGGAGAACAGAGAATCGATTTCCTACCATCACATCTTCTCTATTACTCTCATCTTCCTTCTTGCTGAACTGTGAACCACTTGCCACTTAAAGCGGCTGCCACTATCACTGCTGGTGACCATTTCCTCCTTACCAGCTAAATCCTTCTCACACTCGCTCCCAAACTCATCTATGCAAAACTTCAGCCTCCTGTTTTCCTCCTGAAGAAGTAGAATCTCCTTCTTCAACACTTGAACCTGAGATTCTAAAACACTACAACAAGCCATGGTGCTTGGTAACAGCCCATGCTAACTCCCAAGAGCTTAAGCAGGTATGACTACAGGTGTCCAATGACCTCCTTTAGAGTGCAGGCATTGCGCTTTCCATTTCCAGGACTCAAGTCTGGCTATATAAAAATAACCGGTTTCCCTGAATTCCTTAACTAAATATTACCCTGCTCACACTTCAACAGATCGTCAGGTCCCAAATACCATTCGTCTCCATTCACTCCTATTGAACATGCTCATGCACACCTGCTGGAAGTCCAAGCCCCTCGCTCACGAAACCTCCCTTACCCCTTCCTTCTAACCTTTTCGATGACGACCCCTACCCGCCTTCCTTTCCCTACAGATTTATATGCTTTCCATGCCATTCTACTCTGATCCATTCTCTCTAAATGACCAAACCACCTCAACAACCCCTCTTCAGTCCTCTGACTAATACTTTTATTACTCCACACCTTCTCCTAATTTCCTCACTCCGAATTTTCTGCATAATATTTACACAACACATTGCCCATAGACAGGACATCTCCACTGCCTCCAACCACCTCCTCGCTGCAGCATTCACAACCCAAGCTTCACACCCATATAAGAGTATTGGTACTACTATACTTTCATACATTCCCTTCTTTGCCTCCATAGATAACGTTTTTTGTCTTTACATGTACCTCAATGCACCACTCACCTTGTTTCCTTCATTAATTCTATGATTAACCTCATCCTTCATAAATCCATCCGCCGACACGTCAACTCCCAAGTATCAGAAAACATTCACTTCTTCCATACTCCTCCTCCCCAATTTGATATCCAATTTTTCTTTATCTAAATCATTTGATACCCTCATCACCTTACTCTTTTCTACGTTCACTTTCAACTTTCTACCTTTACATACACTCCCAAACTCATCCACTAACCTTTGCAATTTTTCATTAGAATATCCAATAAGCACAGTATCATTAGCAAAAAGCAACTGTGTCAATTCCCATTTTGTATTTAATTCCCCATAATTTAATCCCACCCCTCTCCTGAACACCCTAGCATTTACTTCTTTTACAACCCCATCTATAAATATATTAAACAACCATGGTGACATTACACATCCCTGTATAAGACCTACTTTTACTGTTCACATATATGCTTCAATGTAAACACTTGATCTACACATCCCCTACCCACTCTGAAACCTCCTTGCTCATCCGCAATCCTACATTCTGTCTTACCTCTAATTCTTTAAATTATAACCCTACCGTACACTTTTCCTGGTATACTCAGTAAACTTATTCCTCTGTAATTTTTACAATCTCTTTTGTCCCCCTTCCCTTTATATAGAGACTATACATGCTCTCTGCCAATCCCTAGGTACCTTCCCCTCTTTCATACATTTATTTAACAAAAATACCAACCACCCCAACACTATACCCCCCCTCCCTGTTTTTAACATTTCTGTCATGATCCCGTCAGTTCCAGCTGCTTTACCCCCTTTCATTCTACGTAATGCCTCACGCACCTCCCCCACACTCACATCATGTTCTTCTTCACTCCTAAAAGATTGCATACCTCCCTGCCCAGTGCATGAAATTACCGCTTCCCTTTCTTCATCGACATTTAAAAGTTCCTCAAAATATTCTCGCCATCTACCCAAAACCTCCATCTCCCCATCTACTAACTCCCCTACTCTGTTTTTAACTGACAAATCCATTCGTTCTCTAGGCTTTCTTAACTTGTTTAACTCACTCCAAATTTTTTGCTTATTTTCATTAAAATTTCTTGACAATGCCTCTTCCGCTCTATCATCTGCTCTCGTTTTGCACTCTCTCGCCACTCTCTTCACCTTGTTTTTACTCTCCATATACTCTACTCTTCTTATAACACTTCTGCTTTGTAAAAAACCTCTCATAAGCTAACTTTTTATCTTTCATCACACCCTTTACTTCATCATTCCACCAATCACTCTTCTTTCCTCTTGCACCCACCCTCTTATAACCACAAACTTCTGCCCCACATTCTAATACTGCATTTTTAAAACTATTCCAACCCTCTTCAACCCCCCCACTACTCATACTTGCACTAGCCCACCTTTCTGCCAATAGTTGCTTATATCTCACCGGAACTTCCTCCTCCCTTAGTTTATACACTTTCACCTCCCTCTTGCTTGTTGATGCCATTTTCCTCTTTTCCCATCTACCTCTTACTGTATCTGTAGCAACAACTAAATAATGATCCGATATATCAGTTACCCCTCTATAAATATGTACATCCTGGAGCCTACCCATCAACCTTTTATCCACCAATACATAACCTAACAAACTACTTTCATTACGTGCTATATCATACCTTGCATATTTATTTATCATCATCTTCATAAAATATGTATTACTTATTAACAAACCTATTTCTACACATAGCTCAATTAAAGGCTCCCCATTTTCATTTACCTCTGGCGCCCCAAATTTACCTATTATTCCCTCCACAACATTTTTGCCCACTTTAGCATTGAAATCCCCAACCACCATTACTCTCATACTTGGTTCAAAACTCCCCACGCATTCACTCAACATTTCCGAAAATCTCTCTCTCTCTTCTCTACACTTCTCTCTTCTCCAGGTGCATATACGCTTAATATAACCCACTTTTCACATCCAACCTTTATTTTACTCCACATAATCCTTGAATTAATGCATTTATAGTCCATATTTTTCTGCCATAACTTATCCTTCAACATTATTGCTACTCTTTCTTTAGCTCTAACTCTATTGGAAACCCCTGACCTAATCCCATTTATTCCTCTCCACTGAAACTCTCCCACCCCCTTCAGCTTTGTTTCACTTAAAGCCAGAACATCCAGCTTCTTCTCATTCATAACATCCACAATCATCTCTTTCTTATCATTTGCACAACATCCACGTACATTCAGACTTCCCACTTTGACAATTTTCTTCTTCTTATTCTTTTTAGTAATTATTACACGAAAAGGAGTTACTAGCCATTGTTCCCGGTATTTTAGTTGACTTTTACAACACGCATGGCTTACGGAGGAAAGATTCTTATTCCACTTCCCCATGGATATTAAAGGAAAAGTAATAAGACCAAGAACTATTAAGATAAAATCAAAGAAAACCCAGATGAGTGTGTATAAATAAACATGTACATGTATGTGTAGTGTGACCTAAGTGTAAGTAGAAGTAGCAAGACGTACTTGTAATCTTGCATATTTATGAGACAGACAAAAGACACCAGCAATCCTACCATCATGTAAAACAATTACAGGCTTTCGTTTCACACTCACTTGGCAGGACGGTAGTACCTCCCTGGGTGGTTGCTGTCTACCAACCTACTACCATATATATATATATATATATATATATATATATATATATATATATATATATATATATATATATATATATATATATATATATATATATATATATATAATGTCGTGCCGAATATGTAAAACTGGCCAATTAGCAAGAACTCATTTAAAATTAAGTCCTTTCTAAAATTTTCTCTTATACGTTTAAAGATATATTTTTTTCATTAATGTTAATGTAAAAATTTATAATTTTGCACTAAAAGAATCTTAGAAAACTTACCTAATCTTATTATAACATATCCTTATCAGACAAGCAGTCGAAGCCGAGCTCACTATCATGACTGGGTTCTTTAATCTCTTGACTTACTACCTGTGTGATACACATAGATCGTGGTGCACAGAACATTTTTTTTTTGAGAGGGCAAATGGCGTTTCACTTATGTTTTCAAACGTTAACATATCGTTTCTAATCAATAATTGTGCATCACGATTGGGAAATTCTTTGTAAAACATACTTTCTATAAAAATATTTGCATAGAGCCGCTTGATATAGCCCTGACAAATGACTTCAACAGAATATTAACTCCATTGTAAATGATACATGTCACATGATTCTTCTGCTGGCGTCCGTACTGGACAAACGCTCTTGCTTCCGATTGACTGCCTTGCTCCTGATTGGTTGCCTTGCGATCCCCGTGCTGGGAGAGGCGTTTTGCTTTTTTCTTCAGCGATTGCTGTGTTGAGACTGCTCTGAGCTTCTTGCTTCAAGAAGACTTAGCCTTACTTGTAGTTCCTGGACACTCTTCACCTCAGCCCAAGGATTCTGTGCGTCGTTGGCTGCTTGCCCAAGGACAGACCGTTGGCCTCTGAGCTCCTGTTGCTGGTTGAAGTCTTCCCACCTCTGCCTACAGGGTATCGTTTGCTGGCTTCATCGTTTTCACAGGCTGCACGTCCACACCTCTGCACTTAGTGCCTGTGTAATCCACTGGCACACTGTTACCCTCATCTCTAGCTTCGGTGTGACAGCATATCTGAGAATTAGACAGCTTTTTTTTTAAACCAATATCTCTTTTTGTGTGTCACAAGGGTTAGCTCTCTGTTGTGCCGTAATCTCCTTAGAGGCCAGTCAAGCCCTCTTCACTGAGGTGGTAACAGATCCCCACACAGTGGATCGGCTTGACTACATCGCTACGGAGATACCAGCACCTTTCTCTCCTCTCTAGACTTTTCTTTTTTTTCTGGATCGGCTGGAGCTGCACCTGCGTCGGTGGGAGTATTCGTCTGGCCGGTGCCCGTGGCTGGATTCCAAGTGATTTACGCACGGGAAGCGTCATCTTGGCAGGTACATTACACCACATGTCCCTTCAAGACTATTCACTTGACTCCCCATAAGAGCCACTTACGACTTATGCTGTATCTTTTCCTGTGCTGCTGTCGTCATGGCACCTGCACAGAGAGCTCGTCCTTCGACAATGGCCCTCATGTATCCACCATTGCATGTATCCATGCATCCACCATTGTCAACCTTACCCAGGTCCGCATGATTAATTAATGTCTTTAAGACCAATACTGGCTGCAAAGTCAATCTTGATCCTGTTAACTATGACCTTTGCGTTAGTAAGGATGTTCGAGACAAGCTCTCTCAGGCAGGTTTTGCTATCGATTGGGCTCCTGACCATAAGGCTAGGAGCACAGTTGTGGCAAAATTTGTGGACTCTTCACTGATTGCTGACCGAGACAAAGATGCTTTGATGACTGACATCTCACAGAACCAGGTTACAGTTGAGGAACTCTATCACCCATCACGTTCCAACGTCCATAAAATCAGATGGTCTACCCCAGCAGAGGCTGATATGTTGTTTAAACATGGCGTTCGCGCTAATACTTTCTTGTTTCTTCCCAACTATATCCCTATTCTACAGTATTTCAAATGCCTTCACTTTGGACATTTAAAGAGAGCTTGTGACAAGCAACAACTATGTTCCAAGTGTTCTTTCCCTGGCCACACATGGCAGAAATGTTCCAGCCATCCACATTGCTTCCACTGCTCTCAGGCACATTCTGTCACTTATTTTCAGTGCCCTTCTCGTCAGGCATATGTTTCCTCCTTACGCAAAGACCAACCACTTAACCTTCCAAACCCTGTCTTGACTCCATTCCCACAACCACAGCCTGCACCTTCAACCGCTACCCAGCCCTCTTCTTCCTCTTCCTCCTCTTCATCTTATCCTTCTCATGCTGCTGCTGCTCACACTCTTCTCCCCACTGCTCCTTCGCCCTCCAGGCAATCTACTGTTCTTGAGACTATTGTGCTCACGTCTGTTTTATGTACCAAAGCTTTTGAGAAAGTTAAATACCCTGCTCTTCTAAATGAGCTTCTCACGGCTAATAACTTTGAACCTGTCAATTTCCCTCCTGACTTCTCTCTTCCCACAGATGAACCCTTTCCCTCTACCTTTCTATCCTCTCCTCAAACTTTTAATCCTGCTCATACTCAGGTGACTTCTTCTCCTACCCTCCTGCCCCACTCTTCTTTTCCCACTCCTTCTACTAGTTCTGGTTCTGGTACTGGGAACTCTCAGCCTTGCTCTGACACATCTCGACCTTCTCGTTCGCCTCCTTCCTCTCGTAGGTCTCTTTCTCCTTCATTGAGACAAAATTTTACTAACTCTCCAAACTTGAACAAGCATCTGGCTGCAGTTAACTCCTTGCTAGACCGCCGTTCTACCTCCTCCTCTCGCCCTACCTCCTCCTTCCCCATTCCCCGTTCTACCTTCAAACACCGTCGCAAAGACACACGACTTGTCCAGAAAAGATCAGCCGACGGTATAGTTATGATGGGTTATTCTGACAAATATAAGAAAGACATCTATCCGTCTTTCTATCCCTCACGTTCAGAAAAACCCAACCATGACCCTTAAGGTTATTCAATTTAACATACGAGGTTATAACGCTAACAAACACATTCTTGCTGACCTCGTTGAGTCTGAACTCCCAGACGTGTTGATGTTAAACAGGACGTGTGTGCGTGATGATTAACGTGTCAGGCACTTCAGTTACACAACCCGTCAATCCCCTGCCGACAACTGGAATGGCGTAGCTATTCTGGTGAAAGGCACCATCCAACATGAATTCTTATCCCTCCCAATCACATATTCTCACAGCATGGCTGTGGAAATTCACACGCTGCATGGTCCCATTATACTCTATACAACTTATACTAGACCTAACTCAAACATTAATATCCATGATCTAACCATACTTTTCAATTACGCACATCTCCCTGTTTACCTCCTTGCCGACCTCAGTGCCAAACACACGGCCTTCCATGACAACTCTATCAACCTTCATGGTGAGCAACTCTATACTCTTGTCACACAAAAGCATCTCATTCACCTTGGTCCTCACTTCTCCACTGTCTTCATTCATAATGGCCAAGGCATTCCTGACAAAATTTTCGCAAACATAACAAGTACACATCTACACCACTTCATAACACCTGGCCATCTTTCAGGGTCTGACCACCTTCCTGTCATTCTCCATATTTCTTTTTTTTTTTTTTTTTTTTTTACACAGGGTTTGACAAGGTTAAGGATCCCTAGCTTTATTGACAGCTATATTACAGGTTAAGGATTCCTAACTTTATTGGCAAGCTAAGAGCTGTTACCTACATCAGCTCATTTGAAAGCATTTTTATTGTTATGAGACATACAAGTGCGGGACAGGATGAAGTTGGAGCCATCTGTGGGCCAGCATTTTCATTTGATCAACTGACTTTATCTCGTTGACATCATTATGCTGTACGAATGTGTTCCATACTCGAGTCATCCTGGGTATGTATGATCTCAGATGGAGTGATGTTCTGGAGAAGGG
The DNA here is from genome assembly GCF_038502225.1 of Cherax quadricarinatus. Classification (NCBI taxonomy): domain Eukaryota; kingdom Metazoa; phylum Arthropoda; class Malacostraca; order Decapoda; family Parastacidae; genus Cherax; species Cherax quadricarinatus. The sequence goes on from NC_091307.1 coordinate 42,932,448, forward strand.
TACAGCCAGAGTGAAGTTGCTGCTTTCTGCCCGTCTTGTGGCATAAAAGCTTGTTTCACGATGTCCTCGAAGTGGATCCAAGTGTGGTATTTTGACAATATTGGCCTTGTACATAACAGTAAGGCCACCCACATCCCTCCTATGTTGAAGGCTCTGCTGAAATGACAGATCTATCCAGGATGGGTCCAGGCGAGAGATGAGACGTCTTGCTCTGTTCTCTACTCTGTCAAGCAGTCGCAGATGAGAGGGGGGGCAGGCAAACCAAGAAAGTGGAGCATACTCAAGGTGTGAGCGTACTTGTGCCTCGTACAGGATCTTGCAACCCCTACTGTCAAGCAGATGCGAGATACGGCGAAGTGCTGTAAGCTTCCTGGCTGCCTTGTTTGCAAGATTTACAACATGGTTCTTCATGGTTAGTTTGGAGTTAAATTTCACCCCAAGGATATCAACTTCTTCTCCAGGTGCCAACATCGTCCCATTCATCCTTACTACTGCACCAGCATTACCATCATGGTGCCTAGAGACGATCATCATTTGCGTTTTCTCAGGTGCAAATGTTACTTGCCATCTATTTCCCCAAGCTGATATAGCTCTCAGCTGGTGATTGATGTAGCTTAGAGCAGCTGGCATTTCTTCTCTTGGATAAGTGAATGTCAGTGTACAGTCGTCTGCATATGCATGTGATTCTGGGATGAGATGAAGAAGGTCGTTGAAGTAGACATTCCATAACAGTGGACCCAGCACGCTTCCTTGTGGAACGCTTGCCCCAATAGGATGCCTTGCTGATTCCGTTCCATTGAGGACTACACTTAGAGATCTACCATGAAGGTAATCACTGAGGAGACATAGCGTAGAGCCTGCAATTCCCAGTGCTTGAAGTTTTGCTAAGAGGCCCTGGTGCCACACCCGGTCGAAAGCGCCAGCAATGTCCAGTGCTACCACACAGCTGACTTTGGATTCATCCAGTGACTGGTGCCACTTAGTGGCACTAATTTCTGCTAATTTCTGTCCTTCCCTCTCAAGCTTGCTCTCAGGCTGATTGGGAAGTGTTCAAACAGCACCTTGACACTCTAGCTCTCACACACAACTATGACAATAGGCCAATATCAGACAGACACACAAATTACACGCATTCAACATTCCATTACCCAAGCCGCTGCAGTGGCTGTACCCATGACACACTACAAAGTGCGCTATTCTTTCCGTCCATCAGAGAGAACAAAACGCCTGATCACTTGTTACAGACACCGTTTCCTTGCAAATCGAAATAGACTTAACATTATCCGTTGGGATCTCACCATACTACGTGTACATATCACCCATAATCTGGATGAAGACCACAGTAGCCATTGGCAGTCTCTCTTAGACAATGCATATGCTCAGCGTACTGAAGATCACAAAACTTTCTGGAACTTCATCCGGAGAATCATGGGTATCCCTCCCTCTACAACTTTCAGACACATCAATCACAACAACAGACACCTCTCAGACCCAAATGACGCTGTCCATATCTTCAAAGACATGTGGGAAAACATCTTCCACCCACATCCTCCAGACCCAGCTGTCGTAGCACACACACATTAGACATTGAGCAATGGGTCTCTACCCACAAAAATTTAATCATTCCTGATCCTATCATCTCTCTGAACTCTCTCTCCTCCACTCATCCTCTTAACTCTCCTTTCTCTGTAGCTGATGTTCATTCCCCTTTAGCCCGCCTTCCCAAGAAAGCTCCTGGTGCTTCTGATCTCTCATTCTGTCCTTAGCCATCTCCCACTCTCTGTTGCTTCTGGTATTATTGACCTCTTTAACGCTTCCCATGCTTCAGGATACTTCCCTCCCTTCTTCAAATCTGCTGCAGCATGCCTCATCCCGAAACTTGGAAAAGACTTGACTGACCCCAAGAACTATAGACCCATAAGCCAGCTCGAAATCTTGGGTAAGACCTTTGAACGACTTACAAATAGGCGACTCAGGACTCTCCTTGAGACAAATAACCTACTTACTGAGCGTCAATTCGGCTTCCGACACCATCGCTCTACCTAAGACGTTTTGAACATTATTCTGAATCATATACGCATAAACAAGGCCCAAAACTGTACTACCGCCCTTGTTACCAAAGATGTTAAAAAGGAATTTGATACTGTTTGGCAAGATGGATTAAAATATAAACTTTGTATCTCCTTTGATCTCACACTAAATATGATGAAATTATTATGTAACTTTCTAGATGGCCGTACGATGCGTATACGATTCAGGGATCACTATTATGACTATTTCACCTTACATGCGGGTGTCCGTCAAGGCTCTGTTCTATCTCCCACACTATATATTCTCTATATTAAAGATTGCCAAACCCCGTTTACCCATCCACACTCACACTCTCCTACGCAGACGACATTACTCAACTCACAGCTCATGAAAACATTAGATTCCTAACACGCAGAACACAACGCGAGGTCGACAGAATTTCTGCTTGGGAACTGTTAGGGCGAATTAAGACCAACCCTATTAAGTCAAAGATCACCTATTCTCACAGAAGGCGCGGGGTCCCGGCTCCTGTCGAACTCAAAACCAGTACCTCACGCACTCCTATACCACGCTCCTCATCCACAGTTGTCCTTGGGGTTACCCTTGACACTAGTGTGACTCTCAAACCTCACATTAATGCCAAGACTGCAATGGCTGGGATTGCGCTCTCGCGGCTCTACAAGCTGCGTGGCGCACATCCTACGTCCAAACTACACCTATATAAAGCCCTCATTAGACCTCTTCTTTCTTACTCTCCACTTGCTTTGACACTATCTGCCAAAACCAACGCATTAAAACTCCAACGCATCCAGAACCGTGCATTACGCTGGGTGTTTGGGGTGAAGTGGGACGATTTCGCCACCAGCGAATCTCTTCACCTCATGACTAATACGCCAGCTTTGAACGTGCTCTGGAAGACACTAAGTGACAAACAGCCTAACAGGCTCGAGACATACCATGACTACTGGACTTCTTATTTGGGGGAGACTGTCAGGCGTCCTTACAATGATGTCAATCTCTTCCTCACTGTAATAAAGTTGGTAGAGTTACCGACAGTATGTAAAGTAAAAAGACACAAGTGCAACTAATGTGACATTTTATTGTGGCAACGTTTCGCTCTCCAGGAGCTTTATCAAGCCATTACAAACAATTCATGGACACAGAGGGTATATATAGGTTCAGAGTGAGGTGCATTACTATATACCCTCTGTGTCCATGTATTGTTTGTAATGGCTTGATAAAGCTCCTGGAGAGCGAAACGTTGCCACAATAAAATGTCACATTAGTTGCACTTGTGTCCTTTTACTTTACATACTCTTCCTCACTCTTTACGACCCTGCTCCTCCACCTCGCTACATCTAAATTCCTCGTCCTACTTTGTACTATTATTTTCTAACAACTTTTTTAACTGTCACTGTCATTGGGCGACGTTCTCTGTGCGTTTTGATTAAGTTGCTTGCGAATGTCGTTTGTGCCACCGTTCCATAGTGCTAACGCCCGACTTGCGCCTCCAGTCTTGCAGTTGATATACTGATGAGAGTGAAAACTAATGCACTTCTTTTTTCTTCCCTTGCTTAGCATTTGGGTCTAGTCCCGACACTTTTTCCTCATTCGCCGACGTTTTCTCTCCCCCACCTATTCTTCATCCTGTCCCCACTTGCCCCTCGCCTCTAGTGGGTCCATACCTGCTAGTCCTCTGTTCTGTGTTCTGTAGATGTCACACCAAACACTGATGATTGTATCGAGGTACAATATAATACTTCAAAGAGACCCCTCAAAGAAATTACTTAAAAAAAAAAAGGCCTCTGTATGTGAGGTTGCTACATTATCAGTTCAATAAAGCGGATGCATTACCATCTTTCCAAATTTGTTTATCAGGTTGTCAGTACAAATATCCTAAATGTTGGAGAAAGAAGCTTATGACGAAGTTTTGGTCCGTCTTGGGCATTTAACTAGTCACACGGAAACTCTCTTCCTTTCTTCTAGCCAAAGACTGTCTACTCTTCTTCCAGCCTTCACAAACACTGTCTTGCTGAAGCATTCCTTATACACAGCTTTTCTAATATGAATCTTAGTCCTGGCCTTATCTCTCTAGATGTCTTCCCCTATCATTGCATTCGCAAATGCTTCAGAACTTGAGAAAATAAGTGACTTCGCCTGATCTTTATCTCCTCCTTCCCTCTTTTTATATTTTCTTAGAATTTCCTTTCTTTTCCGAATGTGAGTTCTGTCGTATGAGTTTTTCTTCCTGGGTTTTTGGTTCTACCCTCCAGGACTCCAGCTCTCTTATAGTGCTTGCTCTACTGCCTTCTCTTTCTTTTTATCTTGCTCTTATACTATCTCTACTATTATTACTATTACTACTACTACTACTACTACTAATACTACCAATGACTCGCTGACACTCCACTCTCTGACTCTTTGGTCACATCCACTACTCTCTTCTTATTTCCACCTCTATCACTATTACACTACTTATTACTACTACTACTATTATTACTAATAAAACTTCTACTACTACTAATATTACTGCTATTACTACTACTGCTACTACTTCTACTACCACTACTACTACTATCATTATTCAAACTATTACCCTAACATTACCACTACCAATACTACCACTACTTCTAGTATTTTTCTACTATCTCCTCTCCTTCTACTCTTTGCCCCACCCCCACTCGCATATATAATGGCTCCCTACTCTTCGCGTTTCTGTGTGACTAGTTAATGATCCAAATTGAACTGGAACGTTGCTCTAAGCTTCAGTCTCCTATGTGCGGGTTATTTGAGTATTGTTCCGGTCACAGTATTGTGCCTTTTTATTCCTCAGAAAAGTCATTGTTGAGTTATTTTTAAGAAACCATTTTTGTCAATTAAATTGGCATATTAAAACTTACACAAACTAAAATCAATTCAAAGTTTCATTAGAAGAAAACACATCAGCATTAAAAGTTTAAAGCTGACTAAAAGATGCAATTTCCATTTTTTTACAAATCCTAAAATACGTGCATCTGCAAAGTTAAACCCAAGAAGGTAACGTCATAGTGCACCTGAGGAATTGGAAATATTAAGATACACTCCAAGAAAAATAGTATAAGTCTAGTTCCATGGATCAAGAGCAACTCACCAGCATTAAGGTAAAATAATGTAAGAATGTAAAATAAAGCTATGCCCTCTCGAAATTAAAATGGTCAAAAATGGCACCAGCACACATCATTAACAACTCAAACTTTCTTCTGAGTAAGAGACACGATAGTTCAAATTTGTAAATCGAGCAGAAGATGATTTTGAAAAGTAAAGTCATGGATCCCAATTTCGAGAATGTTCTAAAACACGAGGTGAGGGAACCTGCACTTGTCACTTGTTTCACGAACCATTACCTGGTAATAGCTGACCAGAGTTTGTTGCTTCAGGACGTCTAATCAAATCGGATTAGCAGTCTGAAGCAATAAACGAGAGACTTCGAGGATGTTACCTTTGGTATTAAACTCTCACCACGTTTAAGGGCTCACTAAAATGAAATATAAAAATATTATAAATTATAGAATCCAAGTTTTTGTTTCTCAGAATTTCATTGCAGTTCACTTTAACTTAAAATTATCTACATTCTTAAAAAAAAAAAACTATGATTGTATGCCTTTTTACGATAGTCGAGTTAAAATATCTTTTAAAAGTTTGGCATATTAGTAAGTACAAAGGCCAACTTTAATTAAAAATATATTTGCAGTTAAGCAATACAAACTTTGCAGTATTTGCAGCAAACAAAAAGATGAACTCTTTAATTAACATATGGAAACCACTGTAATAAGTCAGATGATCGACACCATGCCCAGCCCTTCTAGGGTAGGGTCGGTGCCTGAGCCAGAGCTTGCAGCTCACAAGACTGTCATTCCCAATAACCCCCTTGGGGCGGGGATGGCAGACCAGAGAGGCCTAGCTTCTTCCTACGAGCCCTGTGAGGGCGGGGAATGTGGCTAGGCCTGGGGACAGTTGGCCCCAAGTACTTGTGCCTCCTCCCATGGGAGACTTAAGTCTCAGACACTCCCTAGAGAGGGAGCCAAGGCCGGGCCACCACTTGGGAAAGGCCCGGGCCGGGAGAATACCGGCGAATCTTTAATAAAAATAATAAGTCAGATAGGCTTATTAAAATTTACATAGGACGAGATGGAAGCCAAGGTTTGTTTGTTGTTTGTTTCTGGACGCAGTAGATAAGATTTTTTTTGGGGATTTTTAACTCCGGAGGGTTAGTCACCCAGGATAACTCAAGAAAGTCAGTGCGTCATCGAGGACTAACTTATTTCCATTGGTGTCCTTAATCTTGTCCCCCAGGATGCGACCCACACCAGTCGACTAACACCCAGGTACCCACTTGCTGCTAGGTGAACAGGACAACAGGTGTAAGGAAAAGCGTCGAAATGTTTCCACCCGCCGGGAATCGAACCCGGGCCCTCCGTGTGTGCAGCGAGAACTATAGCTACCAGGATACCGAGGAATCGAAGGTTTGAAGACTATCAGGAATGATCATCAACAATTCCTCTGAATTCTACTATTACAAGTTCTTCAAAATTTTCGTCAAAAATTCAAATTTACACCACAATAGTCTATTAAATGACGTATTAAATAGAAATCAGCATTTCTGTATATTTCATAAAATTTGGAATCATGTGGCATTAGACTCAATATTACTAAAAATTCCTATTTTAACACCTGTTTGAACAACGAATATTAGCTCATTGTTTGTGCCTGGTGAAGATAACGGTAAGAAAATACTCTTCCATTTCTTAGAGTGCATGTGAGATTAATTCCCAGTAAAGGCTATTTATATGTCGCAGATCACATTTATTCTTATTGATACTGGGAGGTTACGGGTTGTCTCGCCTGTCTGAGGAATATTCCTTCTTAAATCAAGCAAATAACTAGAATTCCTTGTATCATCAAACCTAAAAATTTTCGCTATTTTAATCATATCAATACAACTCAAAGAACTCTTTAGAATGTGTTTTACAAAATTATGGAAAATTATTTTAAAACAATGGAAATATTCAATTTGCAAATGAATCTGATATTTTCATTACGACATTAACCTTATTCACATCATTCGCGAGTTCCTTGAGGGGCAAAAATTATTAGTTTTGAAATGTTAAAAGAAAGTATATGTGGGAGGTGTCCTGCTTGAGAGGGATGTGATGACGTGCTCTGGGACAACCTTAAACCTGAACACTGTAAGAGAAAAGAAACTAGGAACATTATTATCTTATGAAAATGTAATAAGCAAAAAGAATAATGGAATGAGTGATTAGTGGTTTTGAAAACCGACAAGTTGCATATGTGTCTCAATCTTCAGCATAGAAAACATTGGATATTATAATTAATGATTGATGGTATTCTAAAGAGAAAACTGGAATAAACCGGGATGGGTCAAATTACTATGTAAAAGGTGTACTCATGACTAAAAACCAAAGAAAATGATGGACAGCCAGCACTAAATAACAGGGGGACAATATAAGACTAGGATGACAACACCAAAAGAGGTGAAAAGAGTTCCTACAGCTAATTAGAAGCAAATGATCATGGCAGATTTAAACCACAAAAAAAAACAAAACAAAAAAAAAAAAAAAACAGGAGAACCGGGATTCTCATTGTTGACCAGAAACATAGAGGATAAAGGTGATATAGGTGATAATGGAATATTCTGTATCCAGACTTGCCAGGGCAACGAAGAGACAAAAAGAGAGTGAGGAGGGAATATATCAGCAATGATGGACATTGTTCTCAAAAAATTTCATCTGATCACACAGTTTTGGGTTCCAAATACCATATGAAAATATACATGGAGAGAATCATAACATTATAGGAAAGGGAGAAACTAGACTTATATATATATATATATATATATATATATATATATATATATATATATATATATATATATATATATATATATATATATATATATATATATATATATATATATATATATATATATATATATATATATATATATATATATATATATATATATTATATATATATATATATATAATATATATATATATATATATATATATAATATTATATAGATATATATATATATATATTATATATAATATATATATATATATATATATATATATTATATATATATATATATAATATTATATAGATATATATATATTATATATATATATATATATATATATATATATATATATATATATATATATATATTATATATATATATATATATATATATATATATATATATATATATATTATATATATATATATATATATATATTATATTATATATATATAATATATATATTATATTATATATATATATATATTATATTATATATATATTATATTATATATATATATATATATATATATATATATATTATATTATATATATATTATATTATATATATATATATATATATATATTATATATATATATATATATATATATATATATATATATATATATATATATATATATATATATATATATATATATATATATTATATATATATATATATATATATATATATATATATATATATATATATATATATATATATATATATATATATATATGTTCGTGAGAAATGCTAATCCGAAAGGATAGTTCAGTTTCAGAAAAGGATACAATGCAGAAATTGAAGTTTTCTAAAATGTAGTCCAGTAGGAAGTAAAACTGAAATAAAAGAAAGTGAAAGAGAAAATAGTAGTTTTGCTGGAAAATGCAGTGAGACGCAGTGCAGAAAATCATACCCAGAAGTACAAATATCAGAGAGATATCAGAGAGATATCAGAGAGATATCAGAGAGATATCAGACAGATATCAGAGAGATATCAGAGAAATATCAGAGAAATATCAGAGAAATATCAGAGGGCAAAACTTAAAATTACTAGTGCTAGGAAACCATACTGGAAATAAATAACAACTGAAAATTAAAAAAGAAACACTAAGAGCCTGAAACAGAAACACAGAAGAAACGGGAAGATGAATTGCAAGGTGATAAAAGCGGCTTCGAAAACAAAATCTGAAACGAAATTGTGACACACTCACTGTAGACGGAAGTGAAGAAGAGTGGCAAAGAATTGTGTGCTTTTTATTGAGAAGAAATATGATAGAGCTCAACAAAGTAGGAGAGAGCACACCTAATAAATGTTATTTAACATGTAGACCACAAGCTGAGACTCGACCTCTGTAACCTAAAATAATTGAATCAAAATTATTGTGTATAAGCCCACAGATGCTCTGAGATCGTAGCGCAAGTCGTGATAATCGAGAAAAACATTATTATCCATAATCCGCTGTCATGAATACCAGGTAAACAAACCACGGTACGGGGTTGGGATTGAACTCGCGGTGATTGCGGTGAGTCGTAAAACTCCAAACTGATGCTTTATCCACTCACTTACCACGAGTTCAATCTCCGCCCGTACCGTAGTATGTTTTCAATCGTGTCATTACGATTTCTTGAGTCATGCTACCAGGTCGGTTGCCGTGTTCCTCCCTTAAGTCAATGTGACCTGACCTGACTAGGTTGGGTGCATTGGCTTAAGCCGGTAGGAGACTTGGACCTGCCTCGCATGGGCCAGTGGGCCTTCTGCAGTGTTCCTTCGTTCTTATGTTCTTATGTAAACGTTAAACTAAACTTACGAGCTGACACAATGTTGACATCATAGCTTACAAAGATTGTGAGTCCATCCTAGTCGCTAATAAAATATGCTGTACAGTATTCACTTAGGTATCAAGTATTGCCTGCAACATTCTCCCTGTTTAAAATATAACTTGCAATACTCTCCAGATATTTTCCTCATCAATAATATTATCTTTAATATTATTCGTGTCATTATTAATTATATGTCTATATTCTCCCAGCTTAAAATATAACTTGCAATACTCTCCAGATATTTTCCTCATCAATTATATATCCTTTAATATTATTGGTGCCATTAATGGTTATATATCTGATCACTAACATAACGTACAACACTTTTTTTCAATATCTGCAAAATCCTCTCCGTCGTTAATAAGGCCCCAGGTATTCGTTGTCGGGACAAATCACTGATGAGATCCCTGATGCAGAGTCTCGTTTGCGAGTCCATCCTTGATGAGTTTCCTTTGGCGGAAGATAACAGTGAAGGAATCAAGTTTGATGGGTAGTCTTGCTGAGAGGCTTTACGGTCCACGATGACTGATGTTATTTTAGGCCAAGAATGAGTGGCTGGCTTAATGACACCAAGCCCATGGCGGGTACAACCTGGAAGGGAAGTGAAGATACCGAGAGGAACACTGACAGTAAAGGGGATAGTGGCAGCGCAAGGAAGTATAGAAGATAGATGGAGTACAATTAAAGTTGCTGGGGAGAAAGGCAAGGAAATTATTATCATAATCAAAAAGAAGCGCTGAACCTAATGGCAAGGAAAAACGAGATGTTAATTGTGGAAATGGGCAGAGAAAGTGTGGAGAGTGTCAAGAATGATCGCTAGACTTGCTGAAAAATTCAGACAAACTGCTTTGAGAAATATGTATTACAATGATAGTTTTTAGAAGCTTGTATTTGTCAGTTAACTTTCAGATGGTCGTATTTTAGTCGTAACTTCAATAAGCTTACATTCTTGTAAGCTTACATTCTTTTAAGCTTATGTAGTATCTGATTCAATATCAGTATTAATGTTCACAAGCTTATATTTCTGACAAAGTTTCAATAAACTTGTATTCTTTTGTTAGTTTACGGAAAACAGTATTTTATTGTTCACTTTCTGATGTTGTATTCTTGTCTTAAATTATAGAAGATTGTTCCTGTCATATAGTGTCTTAGAAACTCTAATTTTTGTTTGAAAGCTTTTATTCCTGTCTTAGCTACCGCACGCTTGAAATCCTGTGTTAACTTTCATAAGATCTTTTCAACGTTAGCTTCAGAAATTTGTATTTTTGTCTAAGTTTACCAAAGTTTGTATGTCTGTGTAAGCTGTCAAAAGCTTGTACTAATGTGTTAACTTTCAGAAGCTTGAACGTTAGTAGTAGCTTTCAAAAATGCGTGTTATCCTCTCTAAGCTTTCAAACGCTTGTATTGCTCTCTTAGATATAACAAGCTTGTATTCTTGTGTTCAATTTCAGATTACTTTTGAGTGTTAGTTTTAAATAACTTTTATACCTGTCTTAGCAAAAAGTACTGCTCCTGTCTTTAGCTTTCAGAAACTTGTTTTGATGTCTTAGCTTTGAAGTCTTATTTTTCAGAAACTTATTTCTGGTCTTAGCTGTCATAAGCGGGTAAATAATTATTAGTTCTGAAAACCTTGTATGCCTATCTTTCCGTTAAGGTTTTTATGTCTATATTTGCATTCAGATATTGGTATTAGTAGGCAAGTAATAAGATGCATTTATCCAAGAGTTAGTATTATATGTTGGAATTTGAAGTCTTGTATGCAACAGTGTTATTAGTGAAAGTTGGGAGTCTAAAACATTACTTTAAGAAGAATAAAACAGACATGTATTCCTGTCATAACATTCAGAGATTTGTATTCATCAGTGTAAATCTGAAAGGTTTGCATTTCTGTGTTAGTGATACAAGGTTTGTATTCAACAGTTTTAGGCTTCAGAATCCTGTATTCAGAAACGTGTATTTAACTGTGTTAACATTCAGTGGCTTGTGTTACATAGCTCCGCAACACCCGAGGAAAGGGAATTTGAAGCTGAAATCAAATATTCCATAAAAATAAAAATCTTCTCTTCAAGTCATGATTTTAAGCAATAGTGTTTGGCTTTTACATTCGCTGGAACGAGGGGTAGTGGATGAGAGAAGTCGATAAAGGGAGTGGATGAGGGAGGTGAATAAGGGAAGAAGATAAGGGAGGTGAGTAAGGGAGGAGGATAAGGGGAGATGCGCGGAAGTGTGGCACTCTGGGTGGCCGGTGGGTGGCAGGGCCTGGACGGCGGGTGGCCGGTTGGTGGCAGGGCCTGGTGGCGGGTGGCCGGCGATGGGTAGCCGCTTCAGTACACGACTAACACTCGCGTGAGTGAGGCTGCAACAGCGTGATCCACCCATTGCTTTCCATTCTATCATCCCCCCAACTCAGTGACACGTAATCTCAAGCATTGCGTAAGTCGTGGTCTCTGTTACTCTTTTTCATAAACCCTAAGTGCAACCTTCTGTTTTCAGCAGAGTATTCTTTCAAGAGAAAGAAGTATCAATGTGTTTATATTGTCTTTCCAGTGAAACTAAGGTTTCCGTAATATCCTATAAGGATTTCAGAAAGAGTAATCAGTGAATTCAACAAAACAAGAAGGTCCTACATGATCCTTCAAGACAATAGGAAATAATCAGTGCACTTATACGTCATTCCAGTGACGCTTAGTACCATATAACCTCTCGTATGAAAATAACAAATATTTATCAGTATAGATTTGTACCCGTTCTAGCAAAGTTTAGGGGCGTTATTAGATCTTACAAAGCATTCAGATTAAGAGTGGTCATTTAGCCTTTTCATTGAAGCTAAGATTTTCTGAAAATAAATTCCTTTAAGAACTTCGTGAAATTTTAATAGTACCACAAAGTGAAGAAAGTAGCCCAAACATTTCAGTGAGTCAATTTTCTCTGTGGAAGGGATTACGCAAATTGGCTGCACCTGAGGATATCAGTAGTTCTGCCAGAAGCAAAACAACTATTGAAAGAACTGTATACCATTTCTCTGGTGATGTTTGAGGGATGGAGAGGGGCGTGCTGGCCCACCAGGATAGTGGTATTGCTGGTCCTCAACGCTCTCATGTGTGGAGGAGTGAATTTCGAAATCTCTTCTCGCCATCAGCTCTCCAGCGATATCCTTGCTCGTTACCCCGGCCAGGACGACTATATCAGTAAGTTTGATTTCATTGTTTTCAAAAATAGTTATATTATTTTGCTACCCTGAGTTATATAACATTTATTAGATAAGAATAACTATATTTACCTAACATGCTCATCAGTCATTATTATTTTCATAGTAATTAATTCCATCCCACAAGATGGTATCCTGTCATACTTCGTCAGTAGACCTTCTTTTTCATATACTTCACTACAACAGGAATTTTCTCTGCATGATCCATCATACATGAAGTTTATTCCTGTTATGGAGCATCACACAGGATTGTTTTCCCTCTTCTACTCCACAAACGGGATATTTTTCCTGTCATTTCCTGTTACACAAGATGGCTTTCCTGTCTAAGCTCATAATACAATTTAGCTTTTCTGTCGCACTCTTTCACACAAGAAAATATTCTCATCTTTCGGCGTTAAACAGGACAGTTTTCCTGTTATACTCGTTAGTAAGCGCTGCTTCTGCGTTTCAGAATAATGTAACTAGTTGCAGGAGATTTGAAATATTTCGCCTTTCTGAGATCAATATACTTCAGTTAGATGAATCTGAAACTCCGCTCTACTTCAACTGATCTCTCCTTATCTTGACCAGTGTATAACTGCTCTATTAGCTCTTTGTATTATAGTGATAAAACTCCCCGAAGTGTATATATATATATATATATATATATATATATATATATATATATATATATATATATATATATATATATATATATATATATATATATATATATATACTCTTATTTACATGATAATGACTAAGAAATTTGATTAAGCATAATAAGTCACCGAGGCCCAGAAAAACTCTTTTCGAGGGCTTTTAAAGAATACCAGGAAGAATTTAGGGTCCCACTAACTAATCTGCTCAATACATCATTACAAACAGGTATAGAACAGGAAAAATGAAAAATAGTTAATACATGCCAGGGGCTTTGGTCAAGCTCCTAGTGAACGAAATGTCGCCTTAATAACAATCTCATTATGTTGTAGGTATGACCGTTTACCCAATTATTAATCCGTAAAAAGTCACAAAATCGTGAGTGGAACAATATACTAAAGAACCCGCACACAGGAGACTTGAACCATTAACTGGTTAAAGGTTCAGGTCAGAGCAAAACAGCGTCATAAGTTGCAGTCTCCTACGTGTAGGTTATCTGCGTAATTAACTTTTAATTACATTAATATTAATATTTACACTAATTAAATTTACTGATTTTCTTGAGCAAGGCATTAGAGACAGAACAATAATAAAAATGATGAAATTATTTACTTAGTTATACAGTAAGGCTTTGAGAGAGAGTCCAGCAGTGAAGACTCATTAGGACAGTAACTGTACATGGTGCTGAAGTAGAGCTTCTGTCATGGACTGAGACAGGTGACAACTAGGCAGTCGAGAATTTTCATACATGAGTCAAATTAGAATGAGGAACAGTCACAAGTGTTGATATATAATAATAGGTTATTAGTTTCTATTCACAATCTTTATTATGTTAAGTAGAGAATAAAGATAACATGAGTGAATTCACATAAGGCACAAAAACAGAAGATCACTGGGTTTTCAGAAAGATTTTGACAATCTTATGCTCTGGTCTGTTCTAATAGATGACTATTCTATTCCATTATACGCTAATATATCTTCATTTTATAATAATACGCGAAGTGATATGTATAGTTCCATTCTTGGAAAAAAAAATAAATGCATGTCTTTATGTACTAAATATGTGATGACACAGTTAGCAGATTCACAATTTGTTTTACACTGATGATTTCACAGATTGAAAGTTGTTATCCAATGTTGGTTCATTTCCAAGCCCAGACAGTCAAAGGTAAACTCTCCTCTGGATATGAATGGTATAAAATATCGACACGAAGGAAAAACAGACACAAATGCAATATGATGCGATCCTTTACTGACTACATTTCACTTACACAGTGGGCTTTATTAAAGAGATCTATCTTAGCAGAAAGTACACGAGTATATATACAGGGAGCATAGTGATGTGAAACGTCAGATGGAGAATGCTGAGAAAAGGTTGGTATTTCAGGAAGACCTGCCTGGAGTGGGCAAGTATATTTGTTGCTATATACTATATAGCATCGAGACATCTAGAGACCTATAAACAAGTATATTTCGAAGCACCAATACATAAGCAGAATGAATAATTTGAGAAATGTCTGTGCTTCTCACCGAAACTTACACAACCATTTAATCAACTACAGAGACGCAACACTAATCCCAGGGAAGAAGATACTCAGAGTCGCAAGATCTTTGAATCATCACTTATCTGTATATCCAACAATTTCAACCAAAACAACGGATTTTAAAACATAGTTTAACCCCCTTGCCAGGAATCTTCTTAATTAAGGGTTATCCTATATACTATATAGGATAACCCTTAATTAAGAAGATTCCTGGCAAGGGGGTTAAACTATGTTTTAAAATCCGTTGTTTTGGTTGAAATTGTTGGATATACAGATAAGTGATGATTCAAAGATCTTGCGACTCTGAGTATCTTCTTCCCTGGGATTAGTGTTGCGTCTCTGTAGTTGATTAAATGGTTGTGTAAGTTTCGGTGAGAAGCACAGGCATTTCTCAAATTATTCATTCTGCTTGTGTATTGGTGCTTCGAAATATACTTGTTTATAGGTCTCTAGATGTCTCGACCACGTATAATTGGTTGCAATCGTTGGAAGGGATAACGTGTACCCTTGCAGAGGACTGAATCTTGTGGTGTCCCTTACTGATGAAGTCTTTGATGGAGGTAGATGCAGAGGTAGATACTTGAAATGCAGTACTGGAAAAAATGATGAAGACGTGTTTGGCACCTGAGTTAGTGGGAAAGAATGCTCTTCCATAGAACAAGTATAATCTAAACTTTACTATCCTCATCACTACATTTGAGACTGCAGACGCCGGGCATATAACAACTTCAACTCACCCAGACATGATACCGCCGAGAGGAAATACATAGTCCTCCCAACCAACTACGTTGCCAAACACGTCTCCAACATTTTTTCCAGTACCTCATTCCAAGTATCTACCTCTACCACCATCGCAAAGGCATCACCAGTAAGGAACAACGCAAGGTGCAATCCTCTGCAGGGGTATACATAATCCTTTGCAACGATTGTAACCAATTATGCTTGGGCGAGACATCCAGAGACCTCCAAACACGCATTGAAGAACACCAATACTTAAGTAGAATGAACAATTTAAAGAATCCCTGTATTTTACAATGAACAACCATTTAATCAACTAGAAAGACGCAAGACTCATCGCCTGAGAAGATTGTTACATAAAGTTAAAGACAAATTTAACAACACTTAAATAAAAAATAAAAGAATTTATTAGAAACTAACATATATAAAATGTGTTAATTTATCTGGATATGGCTTTTCTGCGTGTGTTATATGTTAAATTAATATTTTCCAGGTAAAAGGAGGTAATGCATGAGAGGTTTTATACGCAAATCTGAAACTTTAGGATCAATATCCATTTACATAATGTAACTACCGTCGTGTTTGTTAAACTAATTATTTTCATTTTAATCAAACATGATGATAATTGAGCTTCATATTGGGGTAAAAATTACCCTGAATCTCAATAGTGGTAAATCTGAAATAAGGTCGAGGAGCGACGAAACGTATTCTGTTGCTAAAGTGTGAGAACCTTAAGTGCGTATGAATATTTGTCACAAGTACAAGAACCGGACAGATATTGAAGGACAAGAACTGGACATATATTGAAGGACAAGAACTGGACATATATTGAAGGACAAGAACTGGACAGATATTGAAGGACAAGAACTGGACAGATATTGAAGGACAAGAACTGGACAGATATTGAAGGACAAGAACTGGACATATACTGAAGGACAAGAACTGGACAGATATTGAAGGACAAGAACTGGACAGATATTGAAGGACAAGAACTGGACAGATATTGAAGGACAAGAACTGGACAGATATTGAAGGACAAGAACTGGACAGATATTGAAGGACAAGAACTGGACAGATATTGAAGGACAAGAACTGGACAGATATTGAAGGACAAGAACTGGACAGATAGATATTGAAGGACAAGAACTGGACAGATATTGAAGGACAAGAACTGGACAGATATTGAAGGACAAGAACCGGACAGACATTGAAGGACAAGAACTGGACAGATATTGAAGGACAAGAACTGGACAGATATTGAAGGACAAGAACTGGACAGATATTGAAGGACAAGAACTGGACAGATATTGAAGGACAAGAACTGGACAGATATTGAAGGACAAGAACTGGACAGATATTGAAGGACAAGAACCGGACAGACATTGAAGGACAAGAACTGGACAGATATTGAAGGACAAGAACTGGACAGATATTGAAGGACAAGAACTGGACAGATATTGAAGGACAAGAACTGGACAGATATTGAAGGACAAGAACTGGACAGATATTGAAGGACAAGAACTGGACAGATATTGAAGGACAAGAACTGGACAGATATTGAAGGACAAGAACTGGACAGATATTGAAGGACAAGAACCGGACAGATATTGAAGGACAAGAACTGGACAGATATTGAAGGACAAGAACTGGACAGATATTGAAGGACAAGAACCGGACAGACATTGAAGGACAAGAACTGGACAGATATTGAAGGACAAGAACTGGACAGATATTGAAGGACAAGAACTGGACAGATATTGAAGGACAAGAACTGGACAGATATTGAAGGACAAGAACTGGACAGATATTGAAGGACAAGAACCGGACAGATATTGAAGGACAAGAACCGGACAGATATTGAAGGACAAGAACCGGACAGATATTGAAGGACAAGAACCGGACAGATATTGAAGGACAAGAACTGGACAGACATTGAAGGACAAGAACTGAACAGATATTGAAGGACAAGAACCGGACAGATATTGAAGGACAAGAACTGGACAGATATTGAAGGACAAGAACTATACAGATATTGAAGGACAAGAACTGGACAGATATTGAAGGACAAGAACCGGACAGATATTGAAGGACAAGAACCGGACAGATATTGAAGGACAAGAACCGGACAGATATTGAAGGACAAGAACCGGACAGATATTGAAGGACAAGAACCGGACAGACATTGAAGGACAAGAACCGGACAGACATTGAAGGACAAGAACTGGACAGATATTGAAGGACAAGAGCCGGACAGATATTGAAGGACAAGAACCGGACAGACATTGAAGGACAAGAACTGGACAGATATTGAAGGACAAGAACCGGACAGATATTGAAGCACAAGAACCGGACAGATATTGAAGGACAAGAACCGGACAGATATTGAAGGACAAGAACCGGACAGATATTGAAGGACAAGAACTGGACAGATATTGAAGGACAAGAACCGGACAGATATTGAAGCACAAGAACCGGACAGATATTGAAGGACAAGAACCGGACAGACATTGAAGGACAAGAACTGGACAGATATTGAAGCACAAGAACCGGACAGACATTCAAGGACAAGAACCGGACAGACATTCAAAGACACGAACCGGAAAGACATTACAGGACAAAAACCGGACAGATATTGAGTCAGACCATATATGTTGAGTTATTATTGTCTGTTTACTATACAGGAAAAGGCAAAACTTTTGGAAGATAGAAATAACTGCGCATGACTGAGAGAGAATGAATTAAGCTATGGTATATCCAGCGCTGCATAAGGCAGGTGGCATTAATTTAGTCTCCATAGATGACATAATATGTAATGTGTTACGTACAGACTCTAGTTTGCGATAATAGGTATGCATAGATGATACGGTGTCTAATGTGTCTAGATATCTATAATGTAAATGATGGGACATCCGAGTAGTTGATAAAGTACCTGTGTCCTGTGTTTTGTATGTGCATGTGTAACTCAAACTCTAAGTAGGTGATACAGTGACTAATGTATTTAGTACGGTGATTGCTTGGTAAGGGAAATCCTGAGTACGTCTAACAATTATTGTATTAAAATTTCTTTTAGTAAATACCCCAGTGTATAATAACACACGACAGCAGTTACTTCTTGCCTCTTCCTCTACAAAGCCACAAAAAAAACAGATTTCCTGTTACGAAAATCTGGGTCATGTCAATATATTAATGATGTTCTCTGTTCCATCCGCTTGAACAGTGGTCTCAAACTAACAACAAACCATAGAGTAATTGTCTCATTATTTTTAAGATTTTTATTATAAAGTTGCAGTATATCAACTTGGACACAAACTTGGACACAACTTTTAATATGCTTAAACTCCCGGTATTTTGCATAACTGTACACTTAAGACATACTTCTGTTGATTCCAGGTAAAAAAGTCTGTATGGTCTTTCGTCATTATAATGAGCTTAGCCTATTCCTATTTCATAACATGACCATTAGCAATTCAATGAATGACAGATATATTATTTTTGCTAGTGTTGCATTCATATATACACATTAGTCCTCGTTACTAAGTTTCATGGTGTTTACCCACACAGTGATTATAATGGGCACTGCTTATAATGTTTAGCAGTTTGGAAAGCACTTTGGATAAACACTTTAAACACTTAAGTCACCTTCTTTACTGAATCAGGGATATTTAACTACAAACAATAAATTAGTAAGTTTTGAAGTTTCATTTTTGTTTTTAAAGATGGTCACTGACCTGATCCATGTACTACACAGGAGGAGGATTACGACGACGTTCAAATTCCATTTCCTGCCAATGATTTCACTGAAATAACTGAATAATAAATCACTTCAATTGCTTATTTTTAAATGTCATAAATTAAAAATTTGGCGACTCGCTCTTTTTTTAAAGAATTCTGTAAAATAACGAATAAAAATAACTTAATGCATTACTACTCGGACAAAAACAGTAGTGTAAAATATTAATGTTGTGGGGGGAGAAGTTCATCAATTCTGTTTGTAGCTCATTCAGGATTTGTGGTCGTGAATAACTCACAAAGGAATACAGATATATTCAGCTCGCGTTCACCAAATTGTACACTCGCAAATTCCCTACCACATGATTGTAAACAAGAAGCACAAAGTTTTATGAAGGTCTCTGATGTCATAGCAGATTTCCTATGTAATCAAAACCGTGATAATATCTTCCAAGTTGGGGATCTCAGAGTTA
This sequence comes from Cherax quadricarinatus, assembly GCF_038502225.1. Lineage (NCBI taxonomy): Eukaryota > Metazoa > Arthropoda > Malacostraca > Decapoda > Parastacidae > Cherax > Cherax quadricarinatus. The sequence continues at coordinate 42,952,499 of NC_091307.1, forward strand.
CCACTGCTTCCAGTGCCGCCATTAAAGAACTCAACAGAAACAAGTCAAATAACACATTTTTTATGAAAAATAATGATAATAATCTTTATTTCTACATGATACAACTTGTGCAGCCCTAGCTGACATCAGTGATATATTATGTAGAAAGCCCCTGGTTATGCAGGCAACTTAGGTTGTATCCCCAGGACGCGACCCACAACAGTCTCCTAACACTTGCTGCTAGGTGAACAGAAACAGCAGGTGTCTTAAGGAATCATACACAGTGTTTCCACGCTTACCCAGGGATCTAACCAGGAACACTTAATGTGCGAGAACTAATAGTAGTAGTAGTAGTAGTAGTAGTAATAATATGAGGGGGAGTTACCTCCACTTATACTAGGACCACTACTACTGCTACTACTACTTTCAACATAGGACAACAGGCCTACTGCAGTGCTATGCTCTTTCATCTCACGTTGCTACATATATATTCTCTCAGCGTCCTTGTTTAGTTTTTAACGGCTTGACAAAGCTCCTGGAGAGAGAAGCGTTACCACAATAAAATATTACACAAGTTGTACCTGTAGTAGATTGGTAGACAGCAACCATGCCCCAGTAACCCCTTCTCATGGAGGTACTACCGTGGCCCTAAGTGCCAGGTGACTGTGTCAAGCAGAGTTAGAGCTAAGGGAGGGGTAGCAATAATGTTGAAGGACCAGTTATGTAAGGAGAAGAGGGAATATAAATGTGTAAATTCAAGGATTATGTGGATTAAAATAAAGGTTTGATGTGAATAGTGGGTCATAAGAAGCGTATATGCACCTGGAGAGGAGAGGAGTGTAGAGGAAAGAGAGAGATTTTGGGAGATGTTAAGCAAATGTATAGGAACCTTTGAACCAAATGAGAGAGAGCGGACCTAAATGCTAAAGTAGGAGAAACATTTAGAGAGGGTGTGGTAGGTAAGTCTGGGATGCCAGGTGTAAATGATAATGGGGACCCTTTGATTGAACTTTGTATATAAAGGGGTTTAGTTGTAGGTAATACGTATTTTATGAAAAAGAGGATAAATAAGTATACAAGATATGATGTAGGGTGTAATGACAGTAGTTTATTCGATTATGTATTGGTAGATAAGAGACTGTTGAGTAGACTTCAGGATGTACATGTCTAAGGAGGGGCCAAAGATATATCAAATCGCTTTATAGTTGAAGCTATAGAGAAAGCAAAAGGTAGATGGGATACAAAGAAAATAGAAGCAGCAGGTAAGAGAGAGAGGTTAAGGTGTATAACTAAAAAAGGAGGCAGTTAGGGTAAGATATAAATAACTATTGGAGGATAGATGGGCTAGTGAGAGTATAGGCAATGGGGTTGAAGATGTATGGGGTAGGTTGAAAAATGTAGTGTTAGAGTGTTCAGCAGAAGTTTGTGGTTACAGGAAAGTAGGTGCGGAAGGGAAGAAGAGCGATTGGTGTAATGATTATGTAAAGAGAGTAGTAAGAGATAAAAAGTTAGCATATGAGAAGTTTTTACAAAGTAGAAGTGATGCAAGGAGGGACGAGTATATGGAGAGAAAAAGAGAGAAGTGGTGAAGCAATGTAAAAAGAGAGCAAATGAGAGAGTGGGTGAGATATTATCAACAAATTTTGTTGAAAATAAGAAAAAGTTTTGGAGTGAGATTAATAAGATGAGGAAGCCTAGAGAACAAATGGATTTGACAGTTAAAAACAGGAGAGGAGAGTTTGAGGTATTGGGAAGATGGAGGGGATATTTTGAGGAAATGTTAAATGTTGATGAAGATAGGGAAGCTGTGATTTCGTGTATAGGGCAAGGAGGAATAACATCTTGTAGGAGTGAGGAAGAAACAACTGTGAGTGTGGCAGTGGGTAGAATGAAAGGGGGTAAGACAGCTGGGACTGATGGAATAAAGATAGAAATGTTAAAAGCAGGTGGGGATATAGTTTTGGAGTGGTTGGTGCTATTATTTAATAAATGTATGGAAGAGAGTAAGGTACCTAGGGATTGGCAGAGAGCGTGCATAGTTCCTTTGTATAAAAGCAAAGGGGATGAAAGAGAGAGTTCAAAAATTATAGGGGAATAGGTCTGTTGAGTATACCTGGCAAAGTGTATGGTAGAATTATTATTGAAAGAATTAAGAGTAAGACGGAGAGTAGGATAGCAGATGAGCAAGGAGGCTTTAGGAAAGGTAGGGGGTGTGTACACCAAGTGTTTACAGTGAAACCTATAGGTGAACAGTATTTAGATAAGGGTAAAGAGGTTTTTGTGGCATTTATGGATTTGGAAAAGGCGTATGACAGGGTGGATAAGGGGGCAGTGTGGCAGATGTTGCAGGTGTATGGTATAGGAGGTAGGCTACTGAAAGCAGTGAAGAGTTTTTACGAGGATAGTGAGGCTCAAGTTAGAGTATGTAGGAAAGAGGAAGATTATTTCCCAGTAAAAGTAGGCCTTAGACAAGGATGTGTGATGTCACCGTGGTTGTTCAGTATATTTATAGATGGGGTTGTAAGAGAAGTGAATGCGAGTGCCTTGGCAAGATGTGTGAAGTTAAAAGATAAAGAATCAAGCACAAAGTGGGAGTTGTCACATTTGGTCTTTGCTGATGACACTGTGCTTTTGGGAGATTCTGAGGAGAAGTTGCAGAGGTAGGTGGATGAATTTGTTAGGGTATGTAAAAGAAGACAATTAAAAGTGAATATAGGAAAGAGTAAGGTGATGAGGATAACAAAAACATTAGGTGACGAAAGACTGGATATCAGTTTGGAGGGAGAGAGTATGGAGGAAGTGAATGGATTCAGATATTTAGGAGTGGACGTGTCAGCAGATGGGTCTATGAAGGATGAGGTGAATCATAGAATTGATGAGGGGGAAAAGGGTGAGTGGTGCACTTAGGAGTCCGTGGAGACAAAGAATTTTGTCTGTGGTAGCAAAGGGGAAAATGTATGAGAGTATAGTTGTACCAACGCTCATGTATGTGTGTGAAGCATGGATGATGAATGTTGCAATGAGGAGAAGGCTGGAGGCAGTGGAGATGTCATGTGTCAGGGCAATGTGTGATGTGAATATAATGCAGAAAATTCGTAGTTTGGAAATTAAGAGGTGTGGGATTACTAAAACTATTATCCAGAGGGATGAGGAGGGGTTGTTGAGGTGGTTCGGGCATATAGAGAGAATGGAACAAAACAGAATGACTTCGAGAGTGTATAAATCTGCAGTGGAAGGAAGGCGGGGTAGGGGTCGGCCTAGGAAGGGTTGGAGGGAGGTGGTAAAGGAAGTTTTGTGTGGAAGGGGCTTGGACTTCCAGCAAGCGTGTGTGAGAGTATTTGATAGGAGTGAATGGAGACAAATGGTTTTTAATACTTGTCGTGCTGTTGGAGTGTGAGCAGAGTAACATTTATGAAGGAATTCAGGGAAACCGGCAGGCCGGACTTGAGTCCTGGAGTTGTTAAGTACAGTGTCTACACTCTGAAGGAGGGGTGTTATTGTAGCAATTTTATAACTATAGTGTAATGCACCCCTCTGGCAAGACAGTGATGGGGTGAATGATGAAAGTTTTTTCTATTTCTGGCCACCCTGCCTTGGTGGGAACCGGTCGATGTGTTAATAAAATAAATTTGTACCTGTGGTCTTGCACTTTAATAGCGCTGTTGTCAAGTAACTTGACAATCAATGTTACACCTGACCTTATTACTTCTAACTTTCTTCTGATATATATTAAAAATTTTATCAACACTTTGTTAGATGAAGAAGGCATTGTTAATAGAAGTGTTTCATAAATAAAAGATCTCGGTATGTTGTTCACATGTCTCCTTTTCTCATTTGTCGGTACTAGTCACATAGTGTGACATAGATTTTGGAACTGATAGCTAGTTGCATAATGCACATGTGCATTCATAAATGGAAAGTTTATGACAGCAGATTAAACATGTTTTAATTCAAAGTGTTTAATATACCGGTGCAATACTTGTGTATCTACATTAAAGAAGCGTTTCGATAACCATAGGCATTTTCAGTCCAATACAGAGAATAAACACTCAGGAAATGGAGAGATCATTTTTAGGTGTTCAGTCTTTAACTTTGATAAAAGTTGTTCAGTATATTAGTCTTAGTCCAAGCTTGAGGGAGTCCCAACAAAATTACCTCCCAAAATTACCTTCACAGTTTCAAGAATTTATTCTACATACAGAAGGAAAAACCGCCTGAATAACAAAAGTATCATGCATATAAAGTTCATCGAATTGAAAACTATTGGCTTACTGATACTACTAAGTTCCTATCACAATTTGCAAAAAAAAGTACGCAGTTTTATATCTTAAGATGTACAAGTGTGCATTTGTAGGTGTGCATGTGTGTGTGCACATGCACACCTACATTAGTGTATAAATTAATTAGGACAGGAGTAAATATTATGATTATCTCATATGTCCTAGTCACCAACTTAATGTAGTTTGAGTTCTTTTCTTTGCAAGAGTTCGTTACCGACTTCTGGCAACCACCCAGCCGTGGTGTTAACCCTCGACATTCGTCAGTGCTCCAGCAGCTGTTGTTCTGTATTGTTATTCCCGCAAAGATGCTTCGTGAGTGAATGTAGTTTCGCCAAATTCTCGCATACAGTTCATGATTCAAAAGTGGCATTAAAGCAATTACAAAGAAATACAGACCGATAGTGCTAACATTCCATATCATAAAAATCTTTGAAGGGGATACAAAAAGTAAGATCGCCATCCACCTACATACCCATCAGTTGTACAACCCAGGGCAACACGCGTTTAGAGCAGGTCGCTCCTGCCTGTCCCAACTACTGGACCACTATGACTTTGCAAAAGCCTTTGACAAATGTGACCATGGTGTAATAGCGAACAAAATGCGTGATAAAGGAATAAGAGGAAAAGTTGGTTGATGGATCTACAGTTTCCTAACAAACAGAACACATAAAGTAATAATAAACAGAGTCAAGTCTGAGGCTGCTACAGTGAAAAGTTCTGTTTCACTAAGCACAGTACTCGCTCCCATTCTGTTCCTCATCCTCATATCTGATATAGACAGAGATGTAAGCCATAGCTCCGCGTTTTATGTTGCGGATGACACCCGATTGCCATGACAGTGTCCTCCATCGAAGAAACTGCGAGACTCCAAGCAGACATCAACCAATGGGCCACAAAAACAATATGAAGCTCAATAAAGAGAAATTTCAACTTCCCAGATATGGAAAAGTGGAGGAAATTTAAACTTTATTAGGGTATAAAAGAAATTTTAACCACACAATAGAGTGAAAAACTAATGTGAAGGACCTGGGAGTGATAATGTCAGTGGATCTCACCTTCAAAAACCCCTACCTCATCTGCTAGAAAAATAATAGGATTGATAATGAGAACCCTCAAAACTAGGGAGGCCAAGCCCATGATGATTCTCTTCAAATCGTTTGTTCTCTCTAGGCTGGAATACTGCATTACAAGGTAGGTCATACTGCTGACCTGGAGAATGTACAGAGAACTTTTAGAGCACAGACAAGTATGATAAAGCACCTAAATTACTGGGAATGGTTGAAGTCCCTTGATATTTATTTCTTGGAATGCAGGCGAGAAACATACATGATCAAATACACTTAGAAAATCCTAGAGGGACTAGTCCCAAACTTGCACACGAAAATTGCTCCCTACGAAAGCAAAAGACTCGGAAGGAGATGCAACATTCTCCCAATGAAAAGCAGCGGTGCCAGGTGTACTCTGAGACAACACGGTAAGTATCAGGGGACGCAAGAATGTTGAACTGCTTCCCAGCACACATGAAGGGGATTATCAATAGATCCTTGGCTGTCTTCAAGAAGGCTCTGGACAGGCACCTAAAGTGAGTACCTGATCAGCCGGGCTGTGGTACGTGCGTCGGTTTACGTGCGACCAGCAGTAACAGCCTGGTTGACCAGACCCTGATCCACCATGAGGCCTAGCCTCAGACTGGACCACGGGGGCGTTGATTCCCGACACCCTCTTCAGGTATACTCCAGGTATGCTGACATTCTTGGAAGAGAGTGGGCTAAGCAATCTAAATTGGCCTGGAAATTCTCCTGACCTCAACACAATAGAGAATCTTTGTGTAATAACCAAACGCAGGATTGCGAAACAGGATTGTTTAATTGTGAAGTTAATTATTTTTTGTTATTAGGACCTGGTACCCAGACGAACTTTTCAAAATTTGCTCAACACTGATCGATTCTGTGCAAAAGCGTAGTTATATCTCTTATTAAATCGTATATCTGTCATATCACTGCTGTGCATTTTTCAAATTAATGTCTTATTTCATCACTATACATGCACACTACTGTATATATATGGTATAGTGAATAAACCAAAAAAACGACAAGTTTGGCTTAAAAAGCAAGTTTTTTTTTTTGGCGAATAAGCAAAGTGAAAAAATTCTATGGAATTAATCACGAAAATCAATCTGATCATAAGGAAAAAAAGTACGTCATTGACTACATGTAAAGTTAAATATATTTAAACTAATTTATGGTATATTTAGTAGAATTAGGATAAAAACAATTGCATAAGGTTACTTTAGGTGAGTTTTCACGTTTGCTTTGGTCCAAAAATTCTAATATTTACATCCTATTCAATGAAAAAATATAACTATCAATCACTAATGTCCAATTTTTAAGAGAGTTTGATCTGATTGACCAATCTGCCTTATTAACAATACTGCTCTCGAACACCTGGCAAGATCACATCTCTCTCGATCATTTTAAAGGCATTCCTGGAGTGTAGTTTGACTAAAGCATTCTCTACTGTTAGGTAGTGAAGCGGCTGCGTGAACAGACGTTTCACTGCCTTGAGAGACACTAAAGCTCAGCCCAGTTGGTTTCGCTGTAGCAAACTGACAGCTTCTGTGCGAATATATATATATATATATATATATATATATATATATATATATATATATATATATATATATATATATATATATATATATATATATATATATATATATATATATATTCGCACAGAAGCTGTCAGTTTGCTACAGCGAAACCAACTGGGCTGAGCTTTAGTGTCTCTCAAGGCAGTGAAACGTCTGTTCACGCAGCCGCTTCACTAAAAGTAAGTCTTAGACAGGGATGTGTAATGTCACCATGGTTGTTTAATATATTTATAGATAGGGTTGTAAAAGAAGTAAATGCTAGGGTGTTCGGGAGAGGGGTGGGATTAAATTATGGGGAATCAAATTCAAAATGGGAATTGACACAGTTACTTTTTGCTGATGATACTGTGCTTATGGGAGATTCTAAAGAAAAATTGCAAAGGTTAGTGGATGAGTTTGAGAATGTGTGTAAAGGTAGAAAGTTGAAAGTGAACATAGAAAAGAGTAAGGTGATGAGGGTATCAAATGATTTAGATAAAGAAAAATTGGATATCAAATTGGGGAGGAGGAGTATGGAAGAAGTGAATGTTTTCAGATACTTGGGAGTTGACGTGTCGGCGGATGGATTTATGAAGGATGAGGTTAATCATAGAATTGATGAGGGAAAAAAGGTGAGTGGTGCGTTGAGGTATATGTGGAGTCAAAAAACGTTATCTATGGAGGCAAAGAAGGGAATGTATGAAAGTATAGTAGTATCAACACTCTTATATGGATGTGAAGCTTGGGTGGTAAATGCAGCAGCGAGGAGACGGTTGGAGGCAGTGGAGATGTCCTGTCTAAGGGCAATGTGTGGTGTAAATATTATGCAGAAAATTCGGAGTGTGGAAATTAGGAGAAGGTGTGGAGTTAATAAAAGCATTAGTCAGAGGGCAGAAGAGGGGTTGTTGAGGTGGTTTGGTCATTTAGAGAGAATGGATCAAAGTAGAATGACATAGAAAGCATATAAATCTATAGGGGAAGGAAAGAGGGGTAGGGGTCGTCCTCGAAAGGGTTGGAAAGAGGGGGTATAGGAGGTTTTGTGGGCGAGGGGCTTGGACTTCCAGCAAGCGTGCATGAGCGTGTTAGATAGGAGTGAATGGAGACGAATGATACTTGGGACCTGACGATCTGTTGGAGTGTGAGCAGGGTAATATTTAGTGAAGGGATTCAGGGAAACCGGTTATTTTCATATAGTCGGACTTGAGTCCTGGAAATGGGAAGTACAAAGCCTGCACTTTAAAGGAGGGGTTTGGGATATTGGCAGTTTGGAGGGATATGTTGTGTATCTTTATACGTATATGCTTCTAAACTGTTGTATTCTGAGCACCTCTGCAAAAGCAGTGATAATGTGTGAGTATGGTGAAAGTGTTGAATGATGATGAAAGTATTTTCTTTTTGGGGATTTTCTTTCTTTTTTGGGTCACCCTGCCTCGGTGGGAGACGACCAACTTGTTGAAAATATATATATATATATATATATATATATATATATATATATATATATATATATATATATATATATATATATATATATATATATATATATATATATATATAAGTTTGTGAGTGTGTGTGAGTAGGTCTCACAGTCGTGATGTTTTTAAACACACATGTAATATTAGTATTTTAAAAAGTATCGGTTGTTTTTTACCCTATACCGATAGCATGAAATGGCTGATTCCGATACTTTGGCACATCCTTGATTTATTTATATATGTTTTTAGGGTTAAGTTAAGTCGTGATGAACTAGTGAGTTAGAGAGAGAGAGAGAGAGAGAGAGAGAGAGAGAGAGCAGTGACCATTAATCAATAACTGTGATTGAAGCCAGTTACTTAATTAACTCTGGTAAATTTTCTTTAATTCTGAAATGCTTCTAATTATTTCATCAGTGAGTATTAACACACTACACCAATTTAAAAGAAAGTTATATTATTTACTGAAGTTGGACTGCATTCCAATCCCAATCAGACTGACCTGTGTTCGATTTTTGAGTAAACTTTCTTACATATGCATCTCATGTTTGCCTATCAGTAAATGAGTGGTTGCGTGATAGTCCCATTCCACCTACTGCCCCAGCTCGCCTAGCACAGAATAAATACTTAGGTTTTAATCTTTTTACACGAGATACTAATGTTCATACAGTAGTAGTTTATAAATTCGTCCCTTTATCTAAACTTGCTGATAATATCGTGCATTAATAAACGGGTTCATGATTGTTAGTGACAGGTATTTTTCCACTGTTCATATTAAGTAAACAAGTATATGGGTGTTTGTCTTTACTCCAGATGCCCATAGTTACCAAGCAGATAAAAGGTACTTCAGTTTTAATTTTCTTGCAGCAGCTGTCTATTTTTACTTAGAGCTAAACAGATACCTCGGTTTATTATGTTTTTTCTTTAAGTTATTGGCGGTGTTTATTTAGCATTAAATCAGCTCCTGCGTGTTAGTTATCAGTTATTGGTAGTTTTTTGGGGAAAACGATAGAGCTGGGTTTTAAAATGAGTTGTAAGCTGAATACCTGTGAATGACATGTTGTGGGAGAGCTGCTCTAATGTTGTGAATAAGATGACGCAGGATAACAGTTTCTTGCCGGAATACTGACTGTAAGGAAAACAGTTGTTCGCCTGAAAATAAGTTCAAGAACAAATGTATCTTTTAGCTTGTGAATGATCTAATTTAGGACAGCACCTATTGGCCAGTAAATGATATTAAGAAGGATAAGAGATCGTAACCTGTAAATGAGATGACGCTGGTGATCAGCTTTTACCAGAATACTAGCAGATGTACGACAACGGATCGCATCCTATAAATTATCAGAGGTAGGAAGCAGCTTTAATTCCTTGAATCAAATTTTATTAATTATTTTTTTTTCAAAAGATTTTGGCGGATAAAATTTCGGTTTCATTTCCTAAAGAGTTTATCTTCACTTCATTTCCTAGTACCAACATTTTATTCTCTGATTTTCCTAAGTGTGAAAATGTAAATGAAGTCAGGTAGTCTGACAGCTCATAGCCTTGTAAATTCAATGAAGTTAAATTAAAACTCTGAAATCTTCAAGTGTTGGTGGTCACAACCCTAATCTTACCAACCATTGCAGTGCTGTGAACCAACGAGCAGTTAAAAGCCGTAACTCCCTCGTCTGCCTGGCAGAACGAGGGAACTACACTGAACGCAACTATCAAGGATAAAGGGCGACCCAAACGACGAGAACATTTCTCAGAAATCACGCCAGGAACGAGCAAATCGGCGGAAGAAAACAAGGCGATATGTTGGTCAACAGCACCAACACGGTCGCCCCTTTCCCCGTCACTCACTCTTAATTGTTTTTCCCTGTCGTGTAAACAGCGTTCCAGCTCCTGCGTATGGGAAGCAGCAGGGCCCTGCTGTCACCAACACAGCCCTGACATTCATTAGTGCATTTAGAAGGTTAGACAATAAAAATAATGAATAATAATGTTTCGAATGCCGGCACACACGCAAATGTGAGAACACACTCAGACACACACAGACAGACGCACGCACACACACACACACACACACACACACACACACACACACACACACACACACACACACACACACACACACACACACACACACACACAGAAGTAAGAAGAGAGAGAGGGGTGGATAGACTGCATTTTCTTGGATTGCAAGAAGGCCTTCGACACAGTTCCTCAAAGGAGGTGAATACAAAAGCTAGAGGATCAGGCACACATAATAGGAAAGGCACTGCAATGGATCAGAGAATATCTGACAGAGAGGCAACAACGAGTTATGGTACGTGACGAGGTGTCAGAGTGGGCGCCTGTGAAAAGTGGGGTTCCACAGGGGTCAGTCCTAGGACTTGTGCTGTTTTTGGTATACGTGAATGACATAACGGAAGGCATAGACTCAGAAGTGTCCTTGTTTGCAGATGATGTGAAGTTAATGAGGAGAATCAAATCGGTCGAGGATCAGGCAGGACTACAAAGAGACCTAGACAGGCTACAAGCCTGGTCCAGCAACAAGGGAAATTGGCCTGACGACAATGGAGGACAGGAGGGTCAGGGGAGACATGATAACACTTATAAAATACTATGTGGAATAGACAAGGTGGACAAAGACAGGATGTTCCAGAGATGGGATACAGAAACAAGAGGTCACAATTGGAAGTTGAAGATTCAGATGAGTCAAAGGGATGTTAGGAAGCATTTATTCAGTCATAGAGTTGTCAGGCAGTGGAATAGCCTAGAAAGTGACGTAGTGGAGGCGGGAACCATACATAGTTTTAAGACGAGGTTTGATAAAGCTCATGGAGTAGGGAAAGAGAGGACCCAGTAGCAATCAGTGAATAGTGGGGCCAGGAGCTATGACTCGACCCCTGCACCCACAAATAGGTGAGCACACACACACACACACACACACACACACACACACACACACACACACACACACACACACACACACACGCACACACACACGCACACACACACGCACACACACACGCACACACAGGAGAGGTTAAGGGAAATCAACCTGACGACACTGGAGGACAGGAGAGATAGGGGGGACATGATAACGACATACAAAATACTGAGAGGAATTGACAAGGTGGACAAAGACAGGATGTTCCAGAGATTGGACACAGTAACAAGGGGACACAGTTGGAAGCTGAAGACACAGATGAATCACAGGGATGTTAGGAAGTATTTCTTCAGCCACAGACTAGTCAGTAAGTGGAATAGTTTGGGAAGCGATGTAGTGGAGGCAGGATCCATACATAGCTTTAAGCAGAGGTATGATAAAGCTCACGGCTCAGGGAGAGTGACCTAGTAGCGATCAGTGAAGAGGCGGGGCCAGGAGCTCGGACTCGACCCCCGCAACCTCAACTAGGTGAGTACAACTAGGTGAGTACACACACACGTACCAAACCTTCAACTGTGGTCTGGGGGGTACGTTGAGGTTGGGGAAGTGGGAGACCTGATGAGGAACTATGGGTAGTTGCTGTGAAGGTGGAGTTTGTAATGAGGGGGGTGGGGGTATTGGATATGGCATGTGTGTTTTGGGTTAGAATGTTTGGTTGCATTGGGGTTGTCTTGGGTGGGGGGCTTCTGTAGGTGACTGTGAGGGAGAATATATTTGAGCTTCCTCCTGGGATATAAGACCCCAGACTCAGCAGGAAGCCCAAATACATTCCCCCTCACAGTCACCTACAGAAGCCCCCCAACGAGGATAACCTAAATATAACCAAACATTCTAACTCAAAACACACATGCCATACCCAGTGCCCCCACTCACCGCATTACAAACTCCTTCCCCACAGCAATCCCCTAGAGTTCCTAATGAGGTCTCCCGCTTTCCCAACCCCAACATAACCCCTAGACCACAGTTTTAGAAAAGAAGTTGAAGGTGTGGTACACAAATGCAGATGGAATAACAAATAAATGTGAGGAGTGGCATGAAAGAATCAAGGAGACATCCCCAGGCATAATAACACTTACAGAAACGAAACTCACGAGGATGACAACAGAAGCAATATTTCCACTCGAATATCAAATTCTCAGGAAAGATAGAAGGAGTAGACGGAGAGGAGGAGGAGTTACTCTGCTGATTAAAAACTGGTGGGCATTTGAGGAAATGGAAGGAATAGTTGGAATAGGCAAAAGGGACTACATAGTAGGAACAGTCCAATCTAAGGGCCATAAGGTGGTAATTGCTGTAATGTACAACCAACCACACAACTGAAGAAGGCCAAGAGAATAATACGATGAAGGCAACAGAGCAATGGTACACACTAACCGAGGTGGCCAGGAGAGCTCACATGGGGGGAGCAAAGTTACTAGTTATGGGTGAATTCAATCACAAGGAGATTGACTGGGAAAACCTGGAGCCCCATGGGGTCCCGAATCATGGAGTGCTAGGATGATGGATGTGGTACTGGAAAACCTCATGCATCAACATGTTAAAGACACTACCAGAGAGAAAATTGAGGAGGATCCACCAAGACTGGACCTGGTATTCACCTTGAGTAGTTCGGACATCGAGGATATCACACACGAAAAGCCCTTTGGAGCTAGTGATCATGTGGTACTGAGCTTTGATTACATTGTTGAGCTACAAGTGGAGAAGGGAGCAGGAATAGGATGGGATAATCAAAACTACTAAAGGGGGGACTACACAGGCATGGGAAACTTCCTGCAAGACGCTCAGTGGAAGAGAGAACTGGCAGGAAAACCAGAAAAAGAAATGATGGACTATGTGACAACAAAATGCAAGGAAGCAGAGGAGAGTTTTGTTCTCAAGGGAAACAGAAGCAACGAGAAGACCAGAACGAGTCCTTGGTTCACCCAAAGGTGTAGGGAGGCAAAAACTAAGTGTACTAGAGAATGGAAAAAGTACAGAAGACAAAGAACCCAGGAAAATAAAGAGATTAGCTGAAGAGCCAGAAACTAATATGCACAGATAAGAAAGGACGCTCAGCGACAATACGATAATGAAATAGCATCGAAAGTCAAGTCTGACCTGACGCTGTTGTATAGCCATATCAGGAGCAAAACAACAGTCAAGGACCAGGTAATCAGGCTGAGGAAGGAAGGTGGCGAGTTAACAAGAAACGATCAAGAGGTATGTGAGGAGCTCAATATGAGATTAAAGAGGTAATTACATGGAGACAGGAAGGATTCCAGGAATTCAGAATAGGGAGGTTCACCAACAAATATTGGATGAAATAAACACAACTGGGGAGGAGGTGAAGAAGCTGCTATGTGAACTTGATGCCTCAAAGTCGGTGGGACCAGAAAACATCTCTCCGTGGGTCCTTACAGAGAGAGAAGAGATGCTGTGTGTGCTTCTAACAAAAATCTTCAACACATCCATTGAAACTGGGCAACTATTTGAGATATGGAAGATGGCAGATGTAGTCCCAGTTTTTAAGAAAGGAGACAGACAAGAGGCACTAAACTACGAACCTATGTCACTGCAAAGTCATGGAGATCATCAGGAGGAGAGTGGTGAAGTACCTAGAAAGACACAAGCTAATAAAGGACAACCAGCAAGGTTTCAGGGAAGGAAAATTCTGTGTCACAAACCTACTGGAGTTTTATGACAAGGTAACAGAAGTATGACACGAGAGAGAGGGAGGGGTGGATAGACAGCATTTTCTTGGTCTGCAAGAAAGCCTTCGACACAGTTCATCACAAGAGGTTAATGCAAAAGCTAGAGGATCAAGCACACATAACAGGAAAGGCAATGCAATGGATCAAAGAACACCTGACAGGGAGGCACCAACCAGTCATGGTAAGTGACGAGGTGTCAGAGTGGGGGCCTGTGACGAGCAGGGCTCCACAGGGGTCAGCCCTAGGACCTCTGCTGTTTTTGGTATATAAAAATGACATAACAGAAGGCATGGACTTAGAAGTTTGCAGATGATATGAAGTTAATGAGAAGAATTAAATCGGTCGAGGATAAGGGAGGACTACAATGAGACCTGGACAGGCTACAAGCCTGGTCCTCTACTGGCTCCTTGAATTTAACCCCTCCAAATGCAAAGTCATGAAGACCGAGGAAGGGCAAAGAAGACCACAGACAGAGTATAGCCTAGGTTGCCAAAGACTGCAACTCTCACTCTAGGGAAAGGTCTTGGGGTGAGTATAATACCTAGCACATCTCCTGAGGCACACATCAATCAGATAACTGCTGCAGCATACGGTCGTCTGGCAAACCTAACAATTGCTTTCCGATACCTCACTAAGGAATCGTTCAAGACTCTGTACACCATATACGTCAGGCCCATGTTGGAGTATGCAGCACCACTTTGGACTCCCCACCTTGTCAAGCACTTCAAGAAATTAAAGAAAGTACAAAGGTTTGCAACAAGACTAGTCCCAGAGCTAAGGGGATTGACCTATGAAGAAAGGTTAAGGGAAATCGGCCTGAGGATACTGGAGGACAGAAGGGCCAAGGGAGACACATGATAACGACATATAAAATCCTGCGAGGAACTGACAGGATGTTCCAGAGATGGGACACAGAAACAAGGGGCCACAATTGGAAGTTGAAGACTCAGAAGAGTCAAAGGGATGTTAGGAAGTATTTCTTCAGTCATAGAGTTGTCAGGAAGTGGAATAGCCTAGAAAGCGACGTAGTGGAGGCGGGAAACATACATAGTTTTAAGACGAAGTTTGATAAAGCTCATGGAGCAGAGAGAGAGAGAGAACCTAGTAGCAGACAGTGAAAAGGTAGGGCCAGGAGCTGTGACTTGACCTCTGCAACCAAAAATAGTTGAGTACAAACAGGTGAGTATACACAGACTCATACACATTGTTACGCCTTTTCTGACTGCTTAACGTCAATAATAGTCCTGGATCCTAAAGGGTAAACGACCTGCCCGGTCTAGGAGGATGTATATAATTTAAAATAGAGAAAGAACCCACTATAGCGCCAGCATGTACCTTCATACAAATTATGAAACATAAATTTAAATCGTTAATGTATTATGAGGAAAGACACAAAAACTCACCTATACAAAAATATAATATATTAATATTGCACAACAAGCAATATTTTCTACTGCATCACAACACTCCAGTTCACCTTTACCCAGTACTAACATTAGCTCACTAGCACACTGCTACTAGTGACTTAAACAAAATATATAAATATTTATAAACAAGAAGGCTCCATCATATCAGTAAACTCAGAAAACTTAAACAGGCCTCTGCACACTAGGGCCTTACAACAATAAAATAACCTATGGTATAAAGTTATTAAAAAAACAGCATCCCTACAAAAAATAAACTGTGACGTCTTAGGACATGTTGGTGTAGGTGCTGCGCTCCATAAAACTGAGACACACACACACCTCACTCCCCTCTCCTGGCCACTCTGACTCACCAGGAATAATACACATCAGAACGATCACGGAAACTGACATTATATATGGAGCGTTTTTTTATACGACATTCACCAATACACTACGTAAAACACACACACAAACACACAGTGAAGATGCGTGGCCAGTAGCTGTGAATCGACCCCTGCAACCACAACTAGGTGAGTACACACAGCAGCAGCAGCAGCATGATCCTCGACAGCCAGAAGCACGATACTCATATCTATCTGGAAACAATTTGGTCGATTGTTTTTGTTTTTTCAGTAACTTGTCTTTATTTGGATATCAAAATCTCACTTTCTCATTACCTGTGAGTGCCATGTATAAGCAGGGAAATCTCTAACAGAAATTAGTGCTCAGTAGAGCAAATTCTCTAACTTGTATTCAGCTGATGCATATTTCTACTGGTATTTAATATTTTCTATGTTCTTCAATATGTAATAAGCAGTTGGTATTGTTAGTATATATTAGTGAGGAATAGGAGTGAGTGAGATACTCGAATAGTAGCTACAGAGAAGTGGATAAACAGTAACTCGCACACACAGTGACATGATAACACTTATAAAATACTATGTGGAATAGACAAGGTGGACAAAGACAGGATGTTCCAGAGATGGGATACAGAAACAAGAGGTCACAATTGGAAGTTGAAGATTCAGATGAGTCAAAGGGATGTTAGGAAGCATTTATTCAGTCATAGAGTTGTCAGGCAGTGGAATAGCCTAGAAAGTGCCGTAGTGGAGGCGGGAACCATACATAGTTTTAAGACGAGGTTTGATAAAGCTCATGGAGTAGGGAAAGAGAGGACCCAGTAGCAATCAGTGAATAGTGGGGCCAGGAGCTATGACTCGACCCCTGCACCCACAAATAAGTGAGTACACACACACACACACACACACACACACACACACACACACACACACACACACACACACGCACTCACACACACACACACACACACACGCACACACACACGCACCCACAGGAGAGGTTAAGGGAAATCAACCTGACGACACTGGAGGACAGGAGAGATAGGGGGGACATGATAACGACATACAAAATACTGAGAGGAATTGACAAGGTGGACAAAGACAGGATGTTCCAGAGATTGGACACAGTAACAAGGGGACACAGTTGGAAGCTGAAGACACAGATGAATCACAGGGATGTTAGGAAGTATTTCTTCAGCCACAGAGTAGTCAGTAAGTTGAATAGTTTGGGAAGCGATGTAGTGGAGGCAGGATCCATACATAGCTTTAAGCAGAGGTATGATAAAACTCACGGCTCAGGGAGAGTGACATAGTAGCGATCAGTGAAGAGGCGGGGCCAGGAGCTCGGACTCGACCCCCGCAACCTCAACTAGGTGAGTACAACTAGGTGAGTACACACACACGTACCAAACCTTCAACTGTGGTCTGGGGGGTACGTTGAGGTTGGGGAAGTGGGAGACCTGATGAGGAACTATGGGTAGTTGCTGTGAAGGTGGAGTTTGTAATGAGGGGGGTGGGGGTATTGGATATGGCATGTGTGTTTTGGGTTAGAATGTTTGGTTGCATTGGGGTTGTCCTGGTTGGGGGGCTTCTGTAGGTGACTGTGAGGGAGAATGTTTTTGAGCTTCCTCCTGGGATATAAGACCCCAGACTCAGCAGGAAGCCCAAATACATTCCCCCTCACAGTCACCTACAGAAGCCCCCCAACCAGGATAACCTAAATATAACCAAACATTCTAACTCAAAACACACATGCCATACCCAGTGCCCCCACTCACCGCATTACAAACTCCTTCCCCACAGCAATCCCCTAGAGTTCCTCATGAGGTCTCCCGCTTTCCCAACCCCAACATAACCCCTAGACCACAGTTTTAGAAAAGAAGTTGAAGGTGTGGTACACAAATGCAGATGGAATAACAAATAAATGTGAGGAGTGGCATGAAAGAATCAAGGAGACATCCCCAGGCATAATAACACTTACAGAAACGAAACTCACGAGGATGACAACAGAAGCAATATTTCCACTCGAATATCAAATTCTCAGGAAAGATAGAAGGAGTAGACGGAGAGGAGGAGGAGTTACTCTGCTGATTAAAAACTGGTGGGCATTTGAGGAAATGGAAGGAATAGTTGGAATAGGCAAAAGGGACTACATAGTAGGAACAGTCCAATCTGAGGGCCATAAGGTGGTAATTGCTGTAATGTACAACCAACCACACAACTGAAGAAGGCCAAGAGAATAATACGATGAAGGCAACAGAGCAATGGTACACACTAACCGAGGTGGCCAGGAGAGCTCACATGGGGGGAGCAAAGTTACTAGTTATGGGTGAATTCAATCACAAGGAGATTGACTGGGAAAACCTGGAGCCCCATGGGGTCCCGAATCATGGAGTGCTAGGATGATGGATGTGGTACTGGAAAACCTCATGCATCAACATGTTAAAGACACTACCAGAGAGAAAATTGAGGAGGATCCACCAAGACTGGACCTGGTATTCACCTTGAGTAGTTCGGACATCGAGGATATCACACACGAAAAGCCCTTTGGAGCTAGTGATCATGTGGTACTGAGCTTTGATTACATTGTTGAGCTACAAGTGGAGAAGGGAGCAGGAATAGGATGGGATAATCAAAACTACTAAAGGGGGGACTACACAGGCATGGGAAACTTCCTGCAAGACGCTCAGTGGAAGAGAGAACTGGCAGGAAAACCAGAAAAAGAAATGATGGACTATGTGACAACAAAATGCAAGGAAGCAGAGGAGAGTTTTGTTCTCAAGGGAAACAGAAGCAACGAGAAGACCAGAACGAGTCCTTGGTTCACCCAAAGGTGTAGGGAGGCAAAAACTAAGTGTACTAGAGAATGGAAAAAGTACAGAAGACAAAGAACCCAGGAAAATAAAGAGATTAGCTGAAGAGCCAGAAACTAATATGCACAGATAAGAAGGGACGCTCAGCGACAATACGATAATGAAATAGCATCGAAAGTCAAGTCTGACCTGACGCTGTTGTATAGCCATATCAGGAGCAAAACAACAGTCAAGGACCAGGTAATCAGGCTGAGGAAGGAAGGTGGCGAGTTAACAAGAAACGATCAAGAGGTATGTGAGGAGCTCAATATGAGATTAAAGAGGTAATTACATGGAGACAGGAAGGATTCCAGGAATTCAGAATAGGGAGGTTCACCAACAAATATTGGATGAAATAAACACAACTGGGGAGGAGGTGAAGAAGCTGCTATGTGAACTTGATGCCTCAAAGTCGGTGGGACCAGAAAACATCTCTCCGTGGGTCCTTACAGAGAGAGAAGAGATGCTGTGTGTGCTTCTAACAAAAATCTTCAACACATCCATTGAAACTGGGCAACTATTTGAGATATGGAAGATGGCAGATGTAGTCCCAGTTTTTAAGAAAGGAGACAGACAAGAGGCACTAAACTACGAACCTATGTCACTGCAAAGTCATGGAGATCATCAGGAGGAGAGTGGTGAAGTACCTAGAAAGACACAAGCTAATAAAGGACAACCAGCAAGGTTTCAGGGAAGGAAAATTCTGTGTCACAAACCTACTGGAGTTTTATGACAAGGTAACAGAAGTATGACACGAGAGAGAGGGAGGGGTGGATAGACAGCATTTTCTTGGTCTGCAAGAAAGCCTTCGACACAGTTCATCACAAGAGGTTAATGCAAAAGCTAGAGGATCAAGCACACATAACAGGAAAGGCAATGCAATGGATCAAAGAACACCTGACAGGGAGGCACCAACCAGTCATGGTAAGTGACGAGGTGTCAGAGTGGGGGCCTGTGACGAGCAGGGCTCCACAGGGGTCAGCCCTAGGACCTCTGCTGTTTTTGGTATGTAAGAATGACATAACAGAAGGCATGGACTTAGAAGTTTGCAGATGATATGAAGTTAATGAGAAGAATTAAATCGGTCGAGGATAAGGGAGGACTACAATGAGACCTGGACAGGCTACAAGCCTGGTCCAGCAACTGGCTCCTTGAATTTAACCCCTCCAAATGCAAAGTCATGAAGACCGAGGAAGGGCAAAGAAGACCACAGACAGAGTATAGCCTAGGTTGCCAAAGACTGCAACTCTCACTCTAGGGAAAGGTCTTGGGGTGAGTATAATACCTAGCACATCTCCTGAGGCACACATCAATCAGATAACTGCTGCAGCATACGGTCGTCTGGCAAACCTAAGAATTGCTTTCCGATACCTCACTAAGGAATCGTTCAAGACTCTGTACACCATATACGTCAGGCCCATGTTGGAGTATGCAGCACCACTTTGGACTCCCCACCTTGTCAAGCACTTCAAGACATTAGAGAAAGTGCAAAGGTTTGCAACAAGACTAGTCCCAGAGCTAAGGGGATTGACCTATGAAGAAAGGTTAAGGGAAATCGGCCTGAGGATACTGGAGGACAGAAGGGCCAAGGGAGACACGTGATAACGACATATATAATCCTGCGAGGAACTGACAGGATGTTCCAGAGATGGGACACAGAAACAAGTGGCCACAATTGGAAGTTGAAGACTCAGAAGAGTCAAAGGGATGTTAGGAAGTATTTCTTCAGTCATAGAGTTGTCAGGAAGTGGAATAGCCTAGAAAGCGACGTAGTGGAGGCGGGAAACATACATAGTTTTAAGACGAAGTTTGATAAAGCTCATGGAGCAGAGAGAGAGAGAGAACCTAGTAGCAGACAGTGAAAAGGTAGGGCCAGGAGCTGTGACTTGACCTCTGCAACCAAAAATAGTTGAGTACAAACAGGTGAGTATACACAGACTCATACACATTGTTACGCCTTTTCTGACTGCTTAACGTCAATAATAGTCCTGGATTCTAAAGGGTAAACGACCTGCCCGGTCTAGGAGGATGTATATAATTTAAAATAGAGAAAGAACCCACTATAGCGCCAGCATGTACCTTCATACAAATTATGAAACATAAATTTAAATCGTTAATGTATTATGAGGAAAGACACAAAAACTCACCTATACAAAAATATAATATATTAATATTGCACAACAAGCAATATTTTCTACTGCATCACAACACTCCAGTTCACCTTTACCCAGTACTAACATTAGCTCACTAGCACACTGCTACTAGTGACTTAAACAAAATATATAAATATTTATAAACAAGAAGGCTCCATCATATCAGTAAACTCAGAAAACTTAAACAGGCCTCTGCACACTAGGGCCTTACAACAATAAAATAACCTATGGTATAAAGTTATTAAAAAAACAGCATCCCTACAAAAAATAAACTGTGACGTCTTAGGACATGTTGGTGTAGGTGCTGCGCTCCATAAAACTGACACACACACACACCTCACTCTCCTCTCCTGGCCACTCTGACTCACCAGGAATAATACACATCAGAACGATCACGGAAACTGACATTATATATGGAGCGTTTTTTTATACGACATTCACCAATACACTACGTAAAACACACACACAAACACACAGTGAAGATGCGTGGCCAGTAGCTGTGAATCGACCCCTGCAACCACAACTAGGTGAGTACACACAGCAGCAGCAGCAGCATGATCCTCGACAGCCAGAAGCACGATACTCATATCTATCTGGAAACAATTTGGTCGATTGTTTTTGTTTTTTCAGTAACTTGTCTTTATTTGGATATCAAAATCTCACTTTCTCATTACCTGTGAGTGCCATGTATAAGCAGGGAAATATCTAACAGAAATTAGTGCTCAGTAGAGCAAATTCTTTAACTTGTATTCAGCTGATGCATATTTCTACTGGTATTTAATATTTTCTATGTTCTTCAATATGTCATGAGCAGTTGGTATTGTTAGTATATATTAGTGAGGAATAGGAGTGAGTGAGATACTCGAATAGTAGCTACAGAGAAGTGGATAAACAGTAACTCGCACACACAGTGACAACTCTCAGTCACACTTATTCACACATATGCACATATGTAGGTAGATATGCAGACGCTTACACTCATTCATAAACACACAGTACACACACATACAGAAATACACACACATACTCACACACCCACATTCTGAATTACACACAAATACACACACACACACACACACACACACACACACACACACACACACACACACACACACACACACACACACACACACACACACACACACACACAGAGACTAGTCCCAGAGCTACGGGGATTGTCCTATGAAGAAAGGTTGAGGGAAATCGGCCTGACGACACTGGAGGCCAGGAGGGTCAGGGGAGACATGATAACGACATATAAAATACTGCGCGGAATAGACGAGGTGGACAAAGACGGGATGTTCCAGAGATGGGACACAGACACAAAAGGTCACAATTAGAAGTTGAAGACTCAGATGAATCAAAGGGATGTTAGGAAGTATTTCTTCAGTCATAGAGTAGTCAGGCCATGGAATAGCCTAGAAGGTGATGTGGTAGAGGCAGGAACCATACATAGTTTTAAGGCGAGGTATGATAGAGCTCATGGGGCAGGGAGAGAGAGGACCTAGTAGCAGTCAGCGAAGAGGCGGGGCCAGGAGCTGTGACTCGACCCCTGCAACCACAAATAGGTGAGTACAAATAGGTGAGTACACACACACACACACACACACAACAAGGCTAGTCCCAGAGCTCAGGGGAATGTCGTACGAGGAAAGGTTGAGGGAAATCTGACTGACGACACTGGAGGACAGAAGGGTCAGGGGAGACATGATAACGACATACAAGATACTGCGGGGAATAGACAAGGTGGACAGAGATAGGATGTTTCAGAGAGGGGACACAGAAACAAGGGGTCACAACTGGAAGCTGAAGACTCAGACGAGTCACAGGGACGTTAGGAAATATTTCTTCAGCCATAGAGTCGTCAGGAAGTGGAACAGCCTAGCAAGTGAAGTAGTGGAGGCAGGAACCATACATAGTTTTAAGAAGAGGTATGACAAAGCTCAGGAAGCAGAGAGGGAGAGGACCTAGTAGCCATCAGTGAAGAGGCGGGGCCAGGAGCCGAGTCTCGACCCCTGCAACCACAATTAGGTGAGTACAATTAGGTGAGTACACAGGGAGGGGACACAGAAACAAGAGGTCACAATTGGAAGTTGAAGACACAGATGAGTCAGAGAGATATTAGGAAGTATTTCTTCAGTCATAGAGTTGTCAGGCAGTGGAATAACCTAGAAAGCGATGTAGTGGAGGCAGGAACCATACATAGTTTTAAGACGAGGTATGATAAAGCTCATGGAGCGGGGAGAGAGAGGACCCAGTAGCAACCGGTGAAGAGGCGGAGCCAGGAGCTAGGACCCGACCCCTGCAACCACAAATAGGTGTGTACAAATAGGTGAGTACACACACACACACACACACATTGACAATACACACACAAATACGCACTGTCCCTCTCACACACGTCCTCACGCACAACCTCGAACACATTTTTTCGCACATATACAAACACAAACTTCATGGATATATGCACACATATACGGGCGCGATCGCGCACGCATTCATACGTACATTTAGGCATACTTACACTCATATGTACATGTTAACTCACACTTAAGCACTCACATTCGCTCAATCTCGAGCAAACACACACATGTACACACACACACACACACACACACACACACACACACACACACACACACACACACACACACACACACACACACACACACACACACACACACAAAGTACTGTGTCTGCCTCTAGCAACAAGGGGCAACTTTCAGAGGTGTGGAAGACAACAAACGTTGTACCAGTTCTAAAGAGAGAGACAGATAGCGTTAAACTGCAGACCAGCGTGACGGATACGCATAGTATATCAAGTTATGATCTTGGTTCTTACCTTACAACAAATACGGCTTTAAAGATGATAATCAGTTTCACAAGGTAGCAGAAGTAAGCTAGGGGAAAGAAGGATGTGCAGATTGCATCTTCTTGGATTGTAAGAACGCTTTTGAAACTGGCACGCAGGAATAACAAGGGGAAGCAGTACAATGGATGTAAAGAAGGAAGGAAAGAACGAGTGATTGTCAGTGAAGAGATGGCGGAATGAGTGCATGCGACGAGTCGGGTTTCACAAGGATCAGTAATAGGGCCGTTGATATATCATGTATATGTCAATGACATGACCGAAGAAATAAAGTCAGATGTATTCCTGATTGCAGATGATATGAAACTGAGGAGAATGCAAACAGGAATAGACCAGGAAAGACTACAGATGAATCTGGACAAGCCGAAGGATTGGTTTTAAAATAAGCCATTGGAATTTAATTAACTACAGCAAGTGCAAAGTTACGAAAATTAGGGAAAGTAAAGATGATCAGAAAAAGAACATAAACATAAAGAGTGAAAATAATATAAGCGGTACTGAAAAATTTTCTGAGACATAATATAGGAGAATATGAGCCAGCAAGAATCAAACTTGTCTTTTCAAAAAACGATTATGACATTGCAGAAATTACTTATGGGGAACCATTCAGCGCTGGAGATTGTTTGGTAGCATGTTATGTGTACCTAGTGGAAATGAAAACTTCAAGGGAAATAGAGGATGTGAGTAACAGAAAATGTAACTTTAGAAAGAGGAAGGACTGCAATATAATGAAAAGCTTTGTAAGAGAAGTACAATGAGAATGGAAATCTGAAAGCAAAATTGTACGAGGCAGAGGTACCAAAAGGAGGAGCAAGAGAGCTTAAAAGAGATATAGGACAAATTACGCTGCATAAAACTGAGAAGCAAGCAGAGAGTTTGAAACAAATTCCCAAAAAGAATAAGGGAAACTGACAGGCAATTTAAAACTGATATATCATCAAAAATCAAAGAACAAAATACATTTTACATCCACGTAAGAAAAAGACAATAAGGAAGGACAAGTCGTTATTGGTGGAGGAGTGGGACACTGTTGGAGAATTACACAGATGTATACAAAGAACTTAGAATTAGATTCAGAGATATTTTTTCAAAAGAAAGGGGAGAGTTACCATTAAGAACTCTAGATTTCACTAAATAAAACAAGTGCCAGAATATTAAAAAAAAAGTTAATTGTGGTTTCCATATGTAAAGTGTCACTGAAGGACAGGAAGGTATATTTAACTTGCACTCAAAATTGTGGTGAAGACAGCAAGCAAAAACATACCAGAAAACTTGGAACGAAGAGGAGATCTTTCAAAGAAAACTAGTGTGTGAGTTATGAAAAATCCTGTTATACAAATTTCCTGGAGATTTATGTCATAGTCAACAGAGTAAAGTCGGAGGCTGTCACATTGAAAAGCTCTGTTCCATAAGGTAGAGCACTCGACCCACCCTGTTCCTCAAATTCATATCAGACATAGGCAGGGATCTAAATTATAGGACCGTGTCTTCTTTTGTTGACGAAACCGGAACGAAGCATAATATAAGCTTTAGCCAAACTCTGCAGTGTTAATGCCAGAGTATCTCACAGTCAAGGATCACGACAGTGTCAATATCACATCTGCGAGGAAAATTATAGAAAGGATAATAAGAACTTTTAAAACAAGGTATTCCATACAAATGATTATACTGTTTAAGTCAATTGTACTCTCTAGGCTCGAATACTGCTGTACACTAGCAGCCCTATTCAAGGCAGGTGAAATTGCTGTTCTAGAGAATG
The DNA here is from genome assembly GCF_038502225.1 of Cherax quadricarinatus. NCBI lineage: Eukaryota > Metazoa > Arthropoda > Malacostraca > Decapoda > Parastacidae > Cherax > Cherax quadricarinatus. The sequence goes on from NC_091307.1 coordinate 42,977,882, forward strand.
TACATAGAACCTTCACTGCATGTATTAGTTTGATCAAAGCACCTTAATTACTACACCTGGAAAACTGTAGCACGGTAAAAGTATGTTGCAATTTATTCGATGTATATCACAAACCTATATAGGCAAGCCCTCCCAACTGCTCAGTCAGGTGCTAAGATTATAATGAGTAGGCTCCCTCCCCCCTTGGTTCAATGATAAAGAAGCCAGCTAAAGCTATGATGCTATGTGGTACACTCGTGAATCAACACTGGCAGACTTACCTCCAAGTCTGATCGAAGAAGGTTCTCACTGTGTCTCTTGCTAACATTGTCTTACTGTACATATCCTCTCTATATATTGTATATACGAATGCCTATTTTGTGAAGAAAATATAAGTATATAATCTCCACTAGTTTTGCTCCTTCCTCGTTTCTGTCGTGGTTATTGTGTTATTACCAGATGTGCATGCCACTAGACTCTACCTGTGATCGTAATATGGGTTGCCTATCTTTAAGTCTTTGTCTCTATATTGCCCCTATGAGCCTGCATACAGCTGTTCACTGTTAATCATCCTCAGTCTCAAGGCGCCTTGGAAAGATTTCATCAAACCTTTAAAACTATGACGCGTACGTATTGCATGCATTTTTCTACAAACTGGTATGAATCGCTTCCTCTGTTGCTGTTTGCAATGCAGAATCAACAGGGTACAGTTCTTTAGAGCTAAGGTTTGGGCATAATTTGAGAGATTCATTATACGTACTCAAGGAAGGACGGTTTGGAGAAGACGCATACAAGACACCCTACGATCCGACATCAGGATTACAAGGGGGCATCAGTTGGCTAAAATCAATTCAGTCTGCTCAAAAAACAACATGAAACAGAGGTATGACAAAACCTTTAAATTTCTCTCCTTTAACCCATGAGGTAAGGTGTTGGCCCAGGAACCTGTGCCTAGTTACACCTTAAAATAAAGGTTTATGGGCCCGATGAAAGTGATAAAAGGAATTCTGATTAAAACTACGTGGTAGTACATCTTTATAAACCCAGCTCGGGAAAGGTCTCCCACAATAATTAGATTAAACTATTCTTGTAGTCACCCAAAGTCCGAGTAATGACTTTGTCCTTGTCCCTGAACCTGTGGACGACACTGATTCCCTGTACACAATTCCGAAGATTCAAATAAAACTTCCTAATTCAACTACCATCTAGGCTCCCAGCTTATAATGTCGAGACTTCCGGAACACTAAGTAGTAAAACTCACTACCTTTCTGCAAATCTATACTGACATATTTTCGGATGTTCCAAAAATGTGCAACCTGGGATATCACGATGTGGCTGTACAGAGATAATCTTGAAAAACAGAAATTAGTTCAGCAGGAAGTAGAGTTTCTGCTAGAACATGGATTGGCTTTGCCGTGCATCCTCGTTAAAAAGCCTGATGGAGGATTCCGAATGTGTACCGACTACCGAATGAGGTGAATAAGGTCACAGTACCGGATGCTTACCCTCTTCCACGTATGGATCATATAGTAGACTTTGTGGGTAAGGTCCCTTTCGTTTCTAAATTAGATATCATCAGAGGATACTACCAGGTACCTATAACTGATAAAGCAAAGGAAATCTCTGACTTCGTAAAACCAAGAGATCACCAACTACATACGGTAACCCCCATTCAGAATGCGGAACTTGCCGACCTAATTTCATAAATTGATCCACCTGAACGATACAGTTGTACTTTCTGATACATGGAATCAACATGTGTCATGTATTGAAGGCCTCTTTGAAAGTTTCAGGACATTTCAGCTAACTGTAAATCTGAGTAAGTCATGTTTTGGCCAGTCTACTATAACATTCCTGGGTTCTGAAGTAGGTAGTGGCAATATGGCACCTAAATTTGCTAAAGTTTTGGCCATTCAAAATTATCCCATTCCTCAGGATAAGAAGTCTCTGCAAAGGTACTCAGCTCCTTAAAGAACACGAACACTCATCTTATACGTTGTGCTGGCCGACACCGTCTCCAGAATTTAATTTGTTAGGATGTTTTAGAGAAAACTGTGTAGTAAGCTCTCTTGTTTTCTTTAAAGTTGTAAAATAAAATTTGAGTAAACCTCGCCATGATTTTTTTTTGTGAGGTGACACTTTGCTCCCGTTCGCAAGTGTCTTGAACCTATGCTAGCATTACTGTCTGATGTCATACTCTAAGGTTGTACCTGACTGAAAAGTTCCTTTGGGTTGAACACTACCTAATAAGCACACTACTCATTGAGAGATGCCTAGTCCTGGCTTTTAGAGCCCTTTTGTGGTGGGGATGTGGCATGTTACATTTTATTTGGCGTATGTCACACACCCATATATGTTTGCACTCCCGACCAGCGAACCAGATGGTATGGGTATAATGAGTGGGGTCCCCTCGTTATGCTAGCACCTTGGATCAACTCAGCCAATCACAAAGAAAGCCCACCAAAGTTGTGAAAGCATGTGGCATACTTAACTTCAAGTCTGGTTAGTTAGTTTAGTTTAATATCTTCATTACGCTCCTCACACCCTTCTTGTGGGCAGTAGACAAGCGATTACGCAGGTACATAATGGGTCCAGGGACTGAGCCGCAAAGTTTTGATAGCTGAATAAGTTTCAGTGGTAATGAACTGTTTATATGTTTATATCTGGTCACAGTCGTAATGAGTTATTTATGCAGACATTAATTAGACACACGCAAACACAAGTGGTAATTTTTATTTACAGTGAGCAAAGTCAGGGTATTTTTCCAGAATAGTCTGTAATATACCACTATGGATAAAATAATTTGACATATGTTGAACATTTCTGAGTGAGTTGTCTCTGAATTCATTAATTTCATCGCACTCCAGTACATAATGATGCAAGGTGTGACAATAGTCCATCTGGCAAAGTTTACATTTCGTTAGGCCTCTATCTGGTGATAGTGATTTAACATCCCAAAGATACTTGTAACCCAGCCGTTGCCGGGTGGTAGTGACATCCATGAATCTGCTTATTTTGTTGGATGCACCATGTATATGTGGCTCCTCCTGCATGATAGAATGATGAAAGATATACTGACTGATGTCAGTCTCCCTCAGCCTAAAGTCAATAACGTCCAGTTGAAGTTCTTTTCTTATTATTGTTCTCAAACTGGTAATTAACAAGCCAAGGTTTTAATCTACTCCCTCATTAATTTAATCAGTTCTATCATGCATCTGAAGACCAATGTGAGATGGAATCCATAGCATGTGCACTCTGACTCCACTGACACAAGCATGCAACAATTTATACTTAATGAGTTGAGAGCATTTATGGACAGTGGAGAATTAGTTACAATTAAAGTGTCAAGTGTGGCCGAAGACGGTTCTTATCGTATCTCTTGTTTGCATTGCCTTATTGCTGTTTGCTCCTTCCTCGCTTCTGTCTTGGTTATTGTGCTACTACCAGTTGTGCAGGCCACTAGACTACACCTGTGTTCGTAATAAAAATTCTAGAGTGACTGTTCCCAAATCCGCACACCGAAAACACTCTTTACGAAATCAAAAGACTAGGCAGATGGTGCACCAAACCCTGAATAAAAAGCAGGAGTTTCACGAGAACACTAAGAGAAAACACAGTGAGTATCTGGGGCCGTAGACTGCTCAACAGTATCTAGTTATACATGAAAGGAATTACCAATAGACATTCCTGGCTGCCCTCAAGACAGAACTGGTGAGATACCTAACGTCAGTGCCCGATCAACCGGGGTGTGGTTTGTACGTTGAATTGAGTGCGGCGAGCAGTAACAGCCTGGCTGATCAGGCCCTGACCCACAGGGAGGCCCAATGGAAGATTGGATCACTTGGTCATTGACCCTGGGAACAACCTCTAGGTAGGGCTTTGTGGACTGCATATTTTTATACTGCAGGAAAGCATTTGATACACTACCAAAACAGGCGACATTAAATTTCTGCCTGTGTTCCAGTGGGTCAGAGGGTATCTGAATGTAAGAAAGTAGACGGACACAGTAAGGGATGAAGCATCAGAAGGAAGGTAACGAGAAAGGTTTCGTAATGATCAGAACTTGGTCAATGTCTCTTCGTAATATAACGTGAATGATCTACAAGAAGGCATCGGGTCATATGTGTCTCTGCTTGTGGATGATGTAAAACTAATGAGAAGAATAAAAACAGGAGAAAACAGTTATAAACTTCAGGAACACCTCAGACTATAGTTATGGTCAGTCAAGTGGATTCTTAAGTTCAATCAAAACAAATGCAAGGTCATGTAAATTGGTGAAGGTGAAGGCAGACCGAAGGTGAAAACAGACAAGATTGGCGGAGAAAAGCTGTGAAAATTAGAGTGAAAAGAACGCGAGGAAAATATTAAAACCTTTATATCCCCATAATTACAATTAGAATTACAATTAAACTGCCGTTTGCGAGATTAGCAAATCTCAGAGTAGCATTCAAGTACAAAGAATCCTTCAGAATCTCACCTAAGACATATTTTAGGCAATTCACTAAGAACGTGACCCCAGCATGGAGTCAACACTTAAAATAGCATTTTAAGATGCCTAACAAGGTCCGAAACTTTCCAACCAGGCTAGTACCAGAACTAAGAGAGATGCACTATGAGGACAGATTGAAGAAACTAAACCTGGCGACCACTGTGGTAAACGAGACAAAGAGACGTGATAATGATATGAAAAAATCCTGAGAGAGATTGATAAGACAGCTAACGACTGACTGAATTAACATGACCAGGATCATGGGGGCACAGGGTGATTGAAATTGGAATGGCTTGGATTAAGCAATGATTGAGGGAAAATCAATAAACAGCTTCAGCAGTAGACAAGACAAATCTTAATAATGCTGATAAAAGTGGTATATGAGGCGAGGCCAGTAACTGAGCCTCGGTTCCCTGAAAAATAATATGGTAAGTATAGTTCGGTGAATATATTCCCATAATTCATTATATTATCCAGGGGGCTGAGGAGGAGTTATTGAAATGATTTACTCATATAGTGGAGGGAAGGCAGGGTAGAGTTCGTCCTAGGACTGGCTGGAGGGAGGGAATAAAAGAGCTTTTGTGTGCAATGTGCTGGGTCATACATTGTATGTGAAATGTATGCCTGGGTCATACAGCAGGGATGTGTGAGTATGTTAGATAGGAGTGGAGTCAAATTTATTTTGTGAAGGGATTCAAGGAAACCGGTTGGCAGGACTTGAGTCCTGGAGGCGGGAAATACAAGGCCAGCACTCTAAAGGACGGATTTGTGATATTTAGTGTTTGAGGGGAATCTGAACTGTCATGTCTGCTCGCCTCAGTGAATGATGTTGAAAATATACCTTTTTCGGGTCTCCTTGCCTCTTTGGGAGATTGCCAATATGTTAAAAAAATAGTTACACTAGCTAAATATCCTCAGTTTGTAACTACACTATTCATTACTAACCAGAACTTCCGCTGTGTACAGCTATTCTGTTCTAGATTAGTTTTATAAAGTGAGAACGCAGGCATTATGTATTTCACTATTCTGTTAGAGGATAAACTTGACCCTTGTGGATTTAGCCCTTAGTTATAATTGTAATAATAATAATAATTGTTAGTGTTACATTGAGTTACCATCCTGATTAATACAGTTACATTACGGAAAAGAAAAGCGTGTTACTACCTTCATCACAGTGTCACTGTGAGAACATCCACAGTGTGTGACTAAACTTTTTTAAGATATTTATATGGCTGAAACAAATATAATTTACTATTACTCTTTATATTAGCTGCGTTGTGAGAACGATAACCAGCTGTATTTCTCTCACATTCCTTCCGACAGAAAGGCTTTCAGCCATGCAGTAATGAAAGAAATCAACCTGTGTCTGGAAGACTTCAGTAAGAAGATGAGAATATCGTCAATCATTCCATTATCAGTTCAGTAGTTACGACTGCTTTAGTTATTATTTCGTGAGAATTTCCATCTATCAGTATGGCCCATTCCACGTACAGTCTAAATAAAATTTCTGAAGATATAATCATGGACAGCATATACGTATTTTCGTTTACCTTCTACTAATACTGGAGTTGACTTATAGGTCCTGGAACCTTCTTTAATTATCTGGTGATTACCTATCTCTGGCCGCGTGGGTCATAGATTACCTATTATATATGCTTTCTATATGGGAGGAAACTGCCATGATACAGAGGAAACGCTTTGTGATATGAGAGAGAGAGAGAAGTAGAGAATGACATACACAAAATAGTAAATAAGAATAATGAAGTGGGCTGTGCAGAAGAGAGGTCTGTAAAAACTGGGAGGAAACATGACAGACATTCTCAGAGATAATGGTGAAGGATAAGACGATATCTTCTTATGAAGGACTGCAGGCTAGTAAGAAGTGGTGTGAGTTAAAAACTGAGTTGAACATGTGCTGGTGAGAGGAATGGTAAATGGGGGTGATGGTATATGTGAGGGATACCCTGACGGGGAGGGTAGCGTGGGATCGATGAGTCGGGAGAGAGAATGAAGGCAAGAGGATGTGGGGAAGGTAAACAGAAGGGAGTGAGAGAACGAGTGATAGAGGGAGAGATGGAGTCCAGCAAGGAGAACTTTGAGGAAGGGGAGGAGAAAAGGAGACACAGATTGGAGAAAGAAGTGACGGAATATCTCATTGATGAAGATAGAGAGTGAGATGGCGAGGGATGGAGTAGGGAAGTGCGGGAGGATGGGTGGAAAGGAGCAAAGAGAGGATGAGAGAGGGAGGAGAGAGGAGGGAGGGAAAGAGTGGGAGGAAGACTGAGAGAAAAATAATGAAGAGTAGCAGCCAAGTGTCACTGGTTTAACAAAGGTGAAAGAGAAAGAACAATTGCAGGAGAGACGAGGAAAAGATAAAGAGCAAAATGTCAATATGAAAGAACAAGGAAAGGTACAGGGACGAAATTAGTCGATGGAAGTGGACAGAGAGAGAGAGAGAGAGAGAGAGAGAGAGAGAGAGAGAGAGATAGAGAGAGAGAGAGAGAGAGAGAGAGAGAGAGAGAGAGAGAGAGAGAGAGAGAGAGAGATAGATAGATAGAGAGAGAGAGAGAGAGAGAGAGAGAGAGAGAGAGAGAGAGATGAAAAATATTGACTCCCTTCTGCTACAACACAACTGTCAACATATCATAATTGTTGGTGACCTCAACCAACACCTTATACAGAGGGACTTTGATGACCTTCTTGCAGTATTTGACATGAGAAACTTTGTTGATTTCCCTACTCACATTTCTGGCTCCTCCCTTGACCCAGTAGTGAGTGATCTGGCAGAAGGCATAGCCACTTGTCAACCCCTCGGCTACGTTGGATCGTCTGACCACAAAGCTGTTTTTACGACACTTAAGATCCCAACAGAACGAGTGGGGAGTCCACATGCACAACCTGGCTATGGGAAAGAGGTAATTGGCCAGCCCTTTGCTCTGAGCTCGCCACCACCGATTGGAATGCTCTTCTCCAAGGGGATGTTGACAACCAAGTGAAAGCTTTCACTGGACACATCCTTAATCTACAACAAGAACACATTCCTCACCGGCAATATGTGACAACGCCTATAGATCAGCCTTGGTTTGGCTTTCGTTGTAGAGAGGCTGCTACTCCTAAGTACAAAGCATGGCGAAGGTATAAGAGACATCCTACCACCTATAACAGGAACATGCACAGGCAAGCCTGTAGGCATATGGATGACGTTCAAAAGTCGGCCATTGCTATATGGGAGGTGGACACAAAAAGAAAGCTAGCATCAGGTAGGGTAGGCTCCAAAACCTGGTGGTCCCTGGTCAAGGACAGACAAGGTTATCTGCCTGATGAACTCATTCCACCTCTAAATCGACAGGATGGGACCACCTCTACTACTAGTCAAGAGAAGGCAGACCTCTTTGCTGAACACTTTGCTACCAAAATGCAAGTTCCTGATCCAGCAAGGGACCCTCCTTGGCTAGCTGTAAGAACTGTGTCAAAACTGTCAGTGGTGACAATAAGGTAGGAGGAGGTGCATTTCCTTCTTAAATCGCTTGACCAAGAAAAGGCTGTGGGCCCAGACAAGTTGAGCCCAAGATTGCTGAGAAGATGTGCAGACCAGCTAGCAGCACCTCTAACTCGCATCTTTCAGCACTGCCTAGTACAGTGTAAATGGCCCTCTCTGTGGAAAGAGGCGAATGTAGTCCCTGTTCACAAAACGAAGAGCAGTGCAGAAATCAGCAACTACAGACCAGTGTCACTCCTGTCAATCACTGGTAAGATCCTTGAGACAATAATCTCAAGACAAATGACAGAGTTTTTTGACTACCACTCACTACTTTGTGATCGCCAATATGGCTTCAGGAAAGGATACTCTGCTGCTGATCTGTTGTTAAACCTCTCCACTAAGTGGCACCAGTCACTGGATGAATCCAGTCAGCTGTGTGGTAGCAATGGACATTGCTGGTGCTTTCGACCGGGTGTGGCACCAGGGCCTCTTAGCAAAACTTCAAGCACTGGGAATTGCAGTTCAAAGCCTATCAACTACACTAGGGACATTAATTAAGACTGCTATCAACTACATTAGGGACATTAATAAAGAATGCTATCAACTACACTAGAGACATTAATTAAGATTGCTATCATCTACAATAGGGACATTAATTAAGACTACTATCAACTACACTAGAGACATTAATTAAGATTGCTATCAGCTACAATAGGGACATTAATTAAGACTGCTATCAACTACACTAGGGACATTAATTAAAACTGCTATCAACTACACTAGGGACATTAATTAAGATTGCTATCAACTACACTAGGGACATTAATTAAGACTGCTATCAACTACACTAGGGACATTAATTAAGACTGCTATCAACTACACTAGAGACATTTATTAAGATTGCTATCATCTACACTAGGGACATTAATTAAGACTGCTATCAACTACACTAGAGACATTAATTAAGATTGCTATCAGCTACAATAGGGACATTAATTAAGACTGCTATCAACTACACTAGGGACGTTAATTAAGACTGCTGTCAACTACACTAGGGACATTAATTAAGACTGCTATCAACTTTACTAGGGACATTTATTAAGACTGCTATCAACTTTACTAGGGACATTTATTAAGACTGCTATTAACTATACTAGGGACATTAATTAAGACTCATATCAACTACACAAGGGACATTAATTAAGATTGCTATCAACTACACTAGGGACATTAATTAAGACTGCTATCAACTACACTAGGGATATTAATTAAGTCTGCTATCAACTGCACTAGGGACATTAATTAAGACTGCTATCAACTACACTAGGGACATTAATTAAGACTGCTATCAACTACACAAAGGACATTAATTAATATTGCTATCAACTACACTAGGGACATTAATTAAGATTGCTATCAACTACACTAGGGACATTAATTAAGACTGCTATCAACTACACTAGGGATATTAATTAAGTCTGCTATCAACTACACTAGGGACATTAATTAAGTTTGCTATGAACTACACTAGGGACATTAATTAAGTATGCTATCAATTACACTAGGGACATTAATTAAAATTGCTATCAACTACACTAGGGACATTAATTAAGTCTGCTATCAACTACACTAGGGACATTAATTAAGATTGCTATCAACTACACTAGGGACATAAATTAAGATTGTTATCACTTACACTAATGATATTAATTAAGATTACTATCACTACACTAGGGACATTAATTAAGACTGCTATCACTACACTAGGGACATTAATTAAGACTGCTATCACTACACTAGGGACATTAATTAAGACTGCTATCAAGTACACTAGGGACATAAATTAAGATTGTTATCACTTACACTAATGATATTAATTAAGATTACTATCACTACACTAGGGACATTAATTAAGACTGCTATCACTACACTAGGGACATTAATTAAGTCTGCTATCAACTACACTAGGGACATTAATTAAGATTGCTATCAACTACACTAGGGACATAAATTAAGATTGTTATCACTTACACTAATGATATTAATTAAGATTACTATCACTACACTAGGGACATTAATTAAGACTGCTATCACTACACTAGGGACATTAATTAAGATTGCTATCACTACACTAGGGACATTAATTAAGACTGCTATCACTACACTAGGGACATTAATTAAGACTGCTATCACTACACTAGGGACATTAATTAAGACTGCTATCAAGTACACTAGGAGCATTAATTAAGACTGCTGTCATCTACGCTAGGGACATTAATTGAGATTGCTATCAACTACACTAGGGACTTTAATTAAGACTGCTGTCATCTACACTAGGGACATTAATTAAGATTGCTATCAACTACACTAGGGTCATTAATTAAGACTGCTGTCATCTACACTAGGGACATTAATTAAGATTGCTGTCAACTACTCTAGGGACATTAATTAAGACTACTGTCATCTACACTAGGGACATTAATTAAGATTGCTATCAACTACACTAGGGACATTAATTAAGACTGCTATGAACTACTCTAGGGACATTAATTAAGACTGCTGTCATCTACACTAGGGACATTAATTAAGACTGCTATCAACTACACTAGAGACATTAACTAAGATTGCTATCAGCTACACTAGGGACATTAATTAAGACTGCTATCAACTACACTAGGGACATTAATTAAAACTGCTATCAACTACACTAGGGACATTAATTAAGACTGCTATCAACTACACTAGGGACATTAATTAAGACTGCTATCAACTACACTAGGGACATTAATTAAGACTGCTATCAACTACTCTAGGGACATTAATAAAGACTGCTGTCATCTACACTAGGGACATTAATTAAGACTGCTATCAACTACACTAGAGACATTAATTAAGATTGCTATCAGCTACACTAGGGACATTAATTAAAACTGCTATCAACTACACTAGGGACATTAATTAAGACTGCTATCAACTACACAAGGGACATTAATTAAGATTGCTATCACTACACTAGGGACATTAATTAAGATTGCTGTCACTACACTAGGGACATTAATTAAGACTGCTGTCATCTACACTAGGGACATTAATTGAGATTGCTATCAACTACACTAGGGACTTTAATTAAGACTGCTGTCATCTACACTAGGGACATTAATTAAGATTGCTATCAACTACACTATGGACATTAAGACTGCTATCATCTACTCTAGAGACATTAATTAAGACTGCTGTCATCTACACTAGGAACATTAATTAAGATTGCTATCAACTACAATAGGGTCATTAATTAAGACTGCTATCAACTACGCTACTGACATTAATTAAGACTGCTATCATCTAGTCTAGGGACATTAATTAAGACTGCTGTCATCTACACTAGGGACATTAATTAAGACTGCTATCAACTACACTAGAGACATTAATTAAGATTGCTATAAGCTACACTAGGGACATTAATTAAGACTGCTATCAACTACACTAGGGACATTAATTAAGACTGCTATCAACTACACTAGGGACATTAATTAAGGCTGCTATCAACTACTCTAGGGACATTAATTAAGACTGCTGTCATCTACACTAAGGACATTAATTAAGACTGCTATCAACTACACTAGAGACATTAATTAAGATTGCTATCAGCTTCACTAGGTACATTAATTAAGACTGCTATCAACTACACTAGGGACATTAATTGAAACTGCTATCAACTACACTGGGGACATTAATTAAGACTGCTATCAACGACACAAGGGACATTAATTAAGACTCCTATAAACTACACTAGGGACATTAATTAGAATTGCTATCAACTACACTAGGGACATTAATTAAGACTGCTATCAACTACACTAGGGACATTAATTAAGTCTGCTATCAACTGCACTAGGGACATTAATTAAGACTGCTATCAACTACACTAGGGACTTTAATTAAGACTGCTATCAACTACACTAGAGACATTAATTAAGATTGCTATCAACTACTCTAGGGACATTAATTAAGACTGCTATCAACTACACTAGGGACATTAATTAAAACTGCTATCAACTACACTAGGGACATTAATTAAGACTGCTATCAACTACACTAGGGACATTAATTAATACTGCTATCATCTACACAAGGGACATTAATTAAGAATGCTATCAACTACTCTAGGGACATTAATTAAGACTGCTGTCATCTACAGTAGGGACATTAATTAAGACTGCTATCAACTACACTAGAGACATTAATTAAGATTGCTATCAGCTACACTAGGGACATTAATTAAGACTGTTATCAACTACACTCTTGACATTAATTAAGACTGCTATCACTACACTAGGGACATTAATTAAGACTGTTATCAACTACACTAGGGACATTAATTAAGACTGTTATCAACTACACGAGAGACATTAATTAAGACTGCTGTCAACTACACTAGGGACATTAATTAAGCCTGTTATCACTACACTATGGATATTAATTAAGAGAGTTATCAACTACATTAGGGACATTAATTAAGACTGCTATCAACTACACGATGGACATTAATTAAAACTGCTATCAACTACACGAGGGACATTAATTAAGAATGCTATCAACTACACTAAGGACATTAGCTACACTAGGGACATTATGAACATAAGAACAAAGGAAAGAAGGAACACTGCAACAGGCCTACTGACCCATGCGGACATTAATTACGACTGCTATCAACTACACGAGGGACATTAATTAAGAATGCTATCAACTACACTAAGGACATTAAGAGTACTATCAACTAAACTAGGGACATTAGCTACACTAGGGACATTAAGAACATAAGAACATAAGAAAGAAGGAACACTGCAACAGGCCTACTGACCCATGCGGACATTAATTACGACTGCTATCAACTACACGAGGGACATTAATTAAGACTGTATGTCACCGTTCTTACCAAAATTCAAGAGGGATTCGAGTAAAACCTCAATGTTATATACTACATCCTGTAGTATATAACCACTGGCATAAGTATTACTGTAAAAAAACATTTAACTATTATTTTAGACATGATTTTTGTATATTAAGCTGGAATAGCTAAGGTTTCTCACTCTCTCTTCTGCCACTTGTTATATAATGCGCTAAAATACTTCTTCAGCTTATTCCACCACTTGTTATATCAGTTGTTACTCTGCTTGTTATTCTTGTTTGTTACTCTGCTTGTTATTCTTGTTTGTTACTCTGTTTGTTATTCTTGTTTGTTACCCTGCTTGTTATTGTTTGTTACTCTGCTTGTTATTCTTGTTTGTTACTCTGTTTGTTATTATTGTTTGTTACTCTGCTTGTTACTGTTTGTTACTCTGCTTGTTATTCTTGTTTGTTACTCTGTTTGTTATTCTTGTTTGCTACTCTGCTTGTTATTGTTTGTTACTTTGCTTGTTATTGTTTGTTACTCTGCTTGATATTGTTTGTTACTCTGCTTGTTATTGTTTGTTACTCTGCTTGTTATTGTTTGTTACTTTGCTTGTTATTGTTTGTTACTCTGCTTGATATTGTTTGTTACTCTGCTTGTTATTATTGTTTGTTATTCTGCTTGTTATTATTGTGTGTTACTCTACTTGTTATTCTTGTTTGTTACTCTACTTGTTATTCTTGTTTGTTACTCTACTTGTTATTCTTGTTTGTTACTTTTGTTATCCCACTACACTACTTTTGACAAGTGTTACGATGCTAAGTGTATCACTCGTTTTGATATTCTTTATATCATTGTTATTAATCAAGACGTACAATCTGTTATATCACTTGATTTAGTAAATGTTTCGTCACTTACATACCACTTATTATGCAACTTATGTCACCTGGTTAATAGTCTTTCATTCCTTTATTAAACTACTTGCTAAACTGCATCTTAAACCACTAATAAAACTTGTTATATCCCTTGTTATACAAGGGGTAATATTAGCTTAGCAATGATTCCATAGAAATGGAAAAAATATCCGTATTTTTTAATACTGTGTTGAGTACAACATTCTGCGCTCACTATGCATTTTCTCCTGTGCAAACAATTTATGTTGTTATGGGTTAACTTCACCAAACTTGAGCGTATGACACAGGGATTAAGGGTGTCCCTAACACATGCACACATACATTCATTCATTTTCTTTCAAACAGTTTATTGGATTTCATCATCATATAAACTTTGATGATAACGTAAGTGTTTGTAGCTACTGTTTGTTCACTTTACACTTGAAGACAGTATACGGCTCTCCGGCAGCTGTTGATAAAATGAAAGGAAAATAAACTCGGAAAAATACTTGGATCTTCGGACCAAATCTCATAATCTCTCAGGAAGAAGCTGATAACCACACCAGTCTTTGTTCTAGTTTCATGGTGCGAGTTAAAGTGTAACAAATTTCTTTGTTGCTCGACCTGATAAACTTTAAAGGAATCTTTATCGCCGGATCTGCTGAGGATTGCATCGAGGAAGGAGTGTCATCAGTTTGATCCTTAATGCTAAGTCTGAGACGTGGTTCCACATTTTTCAGTTTGTTAACATCCGTCTAATCCCTATTTCAAAACTAAATCTGAAGGTAGAAATGCTGTAAAATAGGATGCAATAAATTCAACTCTTAAAGACGATATATCTTCGAAGGAAACCGAAGATTTGTAAGGAGAATGAGACCAGAAACAACCCCAGCAATTACGTTATGGTCTTGTCTGATCTCTGTTCACCGCACACACTAATAACTCATACGAGTTAATATTATTATGTTTTACAACGGTTGCCTTGTTCAAAAACCCATTCTTGTACTAAGTGTGGTAAGAATGAAGATTTACATGTTCTCTGGAGCTGCAACAACTGCTGGAGTTATTTCGTTTATATGGGATGACGATATTTCCTGTATAATAATTACGCGCGCACACGTACTCACCTATAAGTGGTTCCAGGGATCGATTCAAAGCACCTGCCCAGCCTCCACCCCCTTCCGGTTCCAAAAGCCTTACCGTACCTCTTCTTAAAGCTTTGAATGGATCCCACTTCTTCTACTTCATTCTCTGGATTATTCCACTTCCTGACAACACTAAGGCAGAGGAAATAATTCCTAGCATCCCTATGACTCATCTAAGTTTTTAAAACTCATCTGAGTTTTCATCTCTGAAAACATTCTGCCCCTGTTCAACTTGTCGGTTCCTCTTAGTATTTTGTACATCGTTATCACATTCCCCAAAATCTTCTTGTCCTTCAATGTCATCAGGTTGAGCTCGTTTTTTTTTTTTTTGTCCTTTTTTGCCATTGATGGAAGATTGTTCCAACAGCAGCAGGCACAACTGGCCCATGTTTGCCATATATTGCCATAGACAATGTGCATCACTCGATGGTGCTAAACGGCATCATAGCCACTCCATCTTGCTCGCAAATGGCATTCTCGATGATATGTATCAAACAACTATAAAGATAAACTGCACCAGGGCCACCCAGGGTGTTGATGGGGTAGACGGGTGTAGATGGGGCTCAACGGTTCTATGGCCATCCGACCTGTTGTGCGCTTGTCACTATATTATGAATACTTCGAGGATCTTTATCACCAATACTTCAGTATCAGAGGCACTTAGAGTTCTTTATTTGAAATGTAATAGGAAGCTGGTGAATTCACACCACTCCAAGTTATGATCACTGCTCCAAAACTGACACTGTAGGTAGTTATGGGTACTATTTCTTCTGGTATGGACGTTGCAACAATGTCCGAAGAAGCTGCTTCGTTGCCCCACTAGCAACCCATTGCCTAATTTGCTTGTAATAATACATGGTATTTTACTTAAATTGATCTGCCATTGCAGCTATACAAAAGTTTCTCCCAATCTTACATTCACTACGTATACCATCTTATTTTGTGTATGGCATACCAACAAGTCTGGTTTCCTTGTTTCGTTCGCGATATTAATATTTGGCTCTTTCACAACCGCGTGTTTCATTTTGGAACAATCTGCTGCTTTGACATTTACATCATCATGCCGTTTAACACGATGGGTTGGCCATGTGACCTTGAACACACCTGTAAAATGTGCGTTCATGTTTTCCTTGTTGATATCCGTCGGATAACACATTTTGCTATCATTCACACTCTAAATTTTCGTACTTTTGTTGGCATTAAATTGTGCTTTATTTTCAAGGTGCTGATATGATTGGTGCCTCTCATCACAGTTGTCCCACTTGAATTCTATTTGCGTACCTAGGATTGACCCTTGTGGAACCCCACTCGACACATGCACCCATTCCAACACCTCATCACAGACTATCACTAGTTGTTGCCTTCCTATCAGGAATTCCATGATCGTTGCAGTGCATTTCTTGCATGCACTTGTAGCTTTTGTACCAGTCTCTTGTGCAGTACTGTGTCAGAGTCTCCTTACAGTCCAAGAAAATGCTTTCTACCCATCCCTCTTTTTCCTGTCTTACTTCTGGTACCTTGTCATAGAACTCCGGTTGGTTTGTGAGAAGATTTTCCATAAACCGTACCATGGGTGGGGTTTGATCCCGCGGTCAGAGGGTCTCGAAACTCCAGACCGTCGCGTTAGCCACTGGGCCAGCTAGCTTCAATAAGATTCATTTATCTTAGTGGCTTACGCGACGGTCTGGAGATTTGAGACTCTCTGACCGCGGGATCAAACCCCACCCGTGGTACGGTTTGTTTGCAATCGTGTCATTACGATTTCGTGAGTTAAGATTTTCCATCCCTGTGACAGTGCTGGTTGTCATGTATTAGTCCATTCCCTTCTAGGTGCTTCACCATAATTCTTCTGATAATTTTCTTCAAGGTTTTACATATTATACATGTCAATGTAGTTTAATGCTTCCTCTTTCCATTTCCTGTCTTACACCCTTCTGGCAGTTATTCTGTTGCGATAGATTTGTTGATTGTTGTTAGCAGCACAAACAGTGCCTCTGCTCCCTCTCTCGTGTCCCGTGGAGTGATGATATCTTATCCTACCGCCATCGAGGTATCTAACTCACATAGTAGTGTATAGTGTATTTTCACATAAGGTATAAGATAAATTATTCAATGTACACAAGTGTATAACATTAAAGACAGGGTAAGTATTTAAATGCGCTGTCAAGAGTATTTTCCATGGTGTAAATTATCACATATTGTACCGACGGTATTATCAGTGTACATAAGTGTAATTCCTTATTTCTTCGTAAACATACCCATATAAAT
Organism: Cherax quadricarinatus; assembly: GCF_038502225.1. NCBI lineage: Eukaryota > Metazoa > Arthropoda > Malacostraca > Decapoda > Parastacidae > Cherax > Cherax quadricarinatus. Next base: position 42,995,028 of record NC_091307.1, read on the forward strand.
GGTATGAGGTGTATAAGGTTCACATTTCAAACCCTGATCACTGGTACAGTTCTTAGATTGCAGTTCCTGGTCCCATGGACTCTATCTCCTGGTTTCATTTTAGAGGGTGAAGTAAGCAGGTGTAACCACATAAATGAAGTCACTTTTTAACTATATTGGATATTCATCGTGATCTCAGTAGCAATCCCAGAGGATGTAAGTAATTGAAGAGTGTTGGTGGTGTGGTGATGTATTAGTGATGGAGAAGGAGGGTGTTGTTGGTGGGATTTTGCTGATGATGAAGGGTTTTGGTGGTGTATTACTGGTGGTGAAGAGTGTTGGTGGTGTCTCACGAAATCGTAATGACACGATTGCAAACAAACCATACCACGGGCGGGGATAGAAACCGCGATCAGAGTCTCAAATCTCCAGACTGTCGCGTTAGCCACTGTCACAGTGGTGCCTATGCTAACCTTCCTATGGTGTAGAAATATACCTAGTTGGACGAATCTTATTGTGGCTAGCTGGTCTAGTGGCTAACGCGACGGTCTGGAGTTTTGAGACTCTCTTATCGCGGGTTCTATATCCGCTCGTGGAATGGTTGGTGGTGTATTAAAGTCAATGGTGAAAGATGTCGATGGTGGTGAAGATGGTGGTGCAGTACTCGAATTACCACTCAGTCGGGAAATTTGCAACACTCGCACTGTTATACTACACTGTTCTTCAAGATCTATCCTTAGTTTCGTGGTAATTTCGCAACAGGAAGACCGATTACACTTCATTATAATAGTTCATACCGCGAATTTCTGAGATTGTCAGTTGAACAAGAATCGAGAACGCACTAATCACTACTGTCCCAGGGCAATGCTCACGTGACGCGTTGCCCCTTCCGATTCTTGAAGAAATCTGACGGCGTAGAGCCCTCATCCCTCGTACTCGCCCACCTTACAAAGGATTTTCTGAATTTAGTGTTATTACTCTTCCTTGCTAAACACTGCAATAGTATTCAATACAAGATAGCAGATTTCTTGTTATCTCGTAATAGACGACAATTTATGATAGCCTCAACTTGTAAATATAGGGGTGCTGGGATTTCCTTAATTTTCCTGCTAGAGTAATTACTCTAGTTTAACGCACACTATGGTTGCAACGTTGATCTATTGCAAGGAGATTGGTCTGACTATGACGCTGTAGCTGCATAGGCTTTCAATCAAACTGTTGATCAGAAAGCAAGAGAGGCTATCAGCCCCTCTTACAGGAGGGCTAAGTCCATCAAGTCCCACAGGGAAGGGGGGATGAAGGGGGCTGAGAGGGCTGAAATCCACTTTCTGGAGAATTTCCTCCACAGTATATACCTGGTCAGCTAAAACAAGGTTCTTATTAAACAACTTTCTCATAGTCGTATTTGTCACTACATCAAAACTTATAGATGAAAATTAATTTCTTTCTAAAACATAAATAATTTGGTAACCCTTTACCAACCCAAACTTATTAGTTACCTGTGACGTCACAGTACCTATTAATACCTGTCCTTCCTGTGACGTCACACTACCTGTTCATACCTGTCCTGTGACGTCACACTATCTGTTCATACCTGTCCTACCCATGACGTGACACTACCTGTTCATACCTGTCCTACCCATGACATGACACTACCTGTTCATACCTGTCCTACCCATGACGTGATTCATACCTGTCCTTTGTATTCTCTTTTCCACAAACTTTTCTAAATATTGAATATTTTTACTAAAAAAATGTCACAAATAAACACGTTTCTACAGAAAATGAATCAATTAAAAATCTAATATGATAAATATTTTAATTTATTACCTAATAAATTACAATCTTTATATAAATTCCTGGTCCCCCTGAGGTGCAGCCTCTGGCCATTGTGAGGTGTGACCTGGTCACTCTCATGGGTCTTCTTCTATGGTCTCTTATTGGAATATTCAACTGGATGAAGACTGGGCAATCTTCCCATCCTACACTCATTTCTTCACCTTGAAAAACATTACACATTGATTTTATTACCCTGAAAATCATTACACATTCACTTTGATACCCTGAAACTTCTTACATATTCGCTTTTTTTACCCTGAAAATCATTACACGTTAAATTTTCTACCCTGAAAGACATAATATACTCATTACGCATTATTTTTATTGTTTCCAAAATTATTACACATTTCATTTTTCTACATTCATTTGTCTAACTTGAAAACCATTATACATTCATTTTTTACCCCGAAAATCATTACTTTCTTTCACTAACGAGAAAAGACTTTACACATTCATTTCTGTATTTTGAAAATGATTACAGTTTTATTAAAATTTGCTTCGCGCTCACGAAAAAAACATTACACATCAAAATTCACGAAATCGTAATGACACGATTGTAAACAAACCATACGACTGGCGGGAGCTGAACTCGTGGCGAGTGAGTCGTAAAACTCCAGGCCTGTCCTGGACTTTTACGACTCACTCGCCACGAGTTCAATTCCCTCCCGTGGTATGGTTTATTACATACCAATTTCACTTCACCTATTAATATCACACACTTCATTTCTTCACGCTGGAAAAAAAAATCTAACATTCATTACAGTTTCATGAAAATTTATTTCACAATTAACATTCATTTCTCTACCCTGGTAATATACACTACATCGAATCTTCAACCTCCAACAAATATACATTTATCTCCCTTCATTCCCTCCTAACTTATATATTTCACAACAACTTCTTACACTAATACAAATTATATATTGATTCCACATTTCTCATAGTCTCATTCCCAACCTCACCATATCTTCCATACTACAAGCATTTCTTACTAAATCACATACTTATTAAACACTCCTCTTCTTCAGACTTATTTACAAGCAGCCCATTTATCCTACTATGTTGACACCCTTCAATCCAAACCCATTCTAACACTGAGATCAAAACCTTGGAAATAAATGGTATCAAATACCGACACAATGGAAATATAAACACATATGCAGTATAATGTGATCCTTTATTGACAACGTTTCACCCACACAGTGGGCTTTTTCAAGTCACACACAGATCTGTGTGGGTGAAACGTTGTCAATAAAGGATCACATTATACTGCATATGTATTTATATTTCCATCAAAACCTTGTTCTCCATTGTCAGCTTCACACAGACATACGTGTAACCATCAAGTTTCGTTTTACCGTCTTGAAATCATTTTACTTTGAATATCATTACTTAAGCACTTCTTTGTCCAGAAAATCAGTACATACTTCCGGTACCCATGAAATTATTTAATTCTCAAAAGAATTTTTTTTTTTTGCCTTCTTCAAACACCGAATTTTCATGTAGACTTGGGGGTCTTACTAATTTTAACTAAATTACCGAAGAAAAATGTGTAAATGAAATGCGTGGGGGTAAGGTCATCCCCATTTTACACAGAGTAAAAACTCAACCAAACTCCAGTCTCTACCAAACTAAAATGGAAATTAAAAGCGAACATAGGAAAGATTAAGGCGATAAGGATAACCAAAAAATTTAGGTAATGAAAATTTTTATATCAGATTGGAGGGAGAGAGTATGGAGGAAGTGAATATATTCAGATATATGGAAGTGAACTTGTCAGCAGGTGGGTCTATGAAAGATGAGGTGAATCATAGAACTGATGAAGGGAAAAAGGTGAGTGGTGCACTAAGGAGTCTGTAGAGACAAAGAACATTATCCATGGAAGCAAGAATTTGAATATATTATAGTCATACCAACGCTCTTATATAGCAGTGAAGGATGGGTGGTGAATGTTGCAATAAGGAGAAGGATGGAAGCAGTGAAAATGTCGTGTCTGGGAACAATGTGCAGTGTGAATATCATGCAGAGAATCCGTAGTTTGGAAATTAGAAGGAGGTGCAAGGTTACTAAATGTATTATCGAGAGAGCTGTGGAGGGGTTGTCGAGGTGGTTCGGACACTTAGTGGATGAAGGCGGGGTAGAGGCCGGCCTAGGAATGATTGGAGGGAGGGGATAAAGGAGGTTTTGTGTGCCAGAGGCTTGGACTTCCAGCAAGAGTGCATGAGTGTGTTAGATAGGAGCGAGAAGAGACCAGTAGCTTTTAGGATTTGACGTGCTGTTGGAGTGTGAGTAAGCTAACATTTATGAAGGTTTTCAGGATAATCGGCAGGCCGGACTTGAGTCTTGGAAGTGGGAAGTACAGTGCCTCCACTATGAAAGAGGGGTGTTGATAAGTTGCAGTTTTGTAACTGTAGTGTAGGCACCCGTGTAACAAGACAGTGATGGAGAGAATGATGATGAAAGTGTTTCTTCCTTTCCGGGTCACCCTGCCTTGGTGGGAAACGGCCGATGTGTTAATAAAAAAATAATATAAAAAAAATAAAAATTAACATTCCAACAATTTCTTATAGTTTCTTATAGTTACAATCATGACGGTAGGTGAATCTCCTCTTGGTGAGGACTCTGGAGGAGTTGTGAAGGATTGAGTGAGATCGGTGGAGGGACCTGGACAATGGTCAAGGTATGTGGGGTCGTGTCGCTGGTAGGGGCCGCGGGTAGGGGCCGCGGGTAGGGGCCGCGGGTAGGGGCCGTGGGTAGGGGACGCGGGTAGATGAAAACGACTGGTGAGAAGATCCCTGGCGATGTGTGACTGGGGCTCTACCCCGTTTGATAGGGAAGTGGGGTCTGTATCTTGATTCGTTGGTAAAGTGGGGGCTTTGCCCCCCTTGATGAAAAGGGGGGCTCCAATTCGCTAAATTTGTGAAGTGGGTCGGATCATCGATCCACCACTCAGTCCTCCTGCTTGAATAAAAAAAAATATCAAACACTTCCACCATTTTACAAGCACATAAGCGGTATCTTACGGTAAGACATTATACACTATTACGAGGTGTATCTTAGGTGCATGAGACTTACATAAGTTCATGAATTACTGCTAAACACCACGTAACTGGAATCTTAGAGTAAATACGAAGCGTGATATTACGAGGTATGTCTGGGGTATATATTTTATACCCATAAAACAATACGTAGTGTGTGTGTGTGTGTGTGTGTGTGTGTGTGTGTGTGTGTGTGTGTGTGCGTGTGTGCGCGCGTGTGTGTGTGTGTGTGTGTGTGTGTGTGTGTGTGTGTGTGTGTGTGTGCGTGTGTGCGCGTGTGTGTGTGTGTGTGTGTACTCACCTATTTGTACTCACCTATTTGTGGTTGCAGGGGTCGAGTCATAGCTCCTGGCCCCGCCTCTTCACTGATTGCTACTAGATCCTCTCTCTCCCTGCTCCATGAGCTTTATCATACCTCGCCTTAAAACTATGTATGGTTCCCGCCTCCACTACTTCACTTTCTAGACTATTCCACGACTTGACTACTCTATGACTGAAGAAATACTTCCTAACATCCCTTTGATTCATCTGAGTCTTCAACTTCCAATTGTGACCTCTTGTGTCCGTGTCCCATCTCTGGAACATCCTGTCTTTGTCCACCTTGTCTATTCCGCGCAGCATTTTATATGTCGTTATCATGTCTCCCCTGACCCTCCTGGCCTCCAGTGTCGTCAGGCCGATTTCCCTCAACCTTTCTTCGTATTACAATCCCCGTAGCTCTGGGACTAGTCTTGTTGCAAACCTTTGCACTTTCTCTAATTTCTTGACGTGCTTGACTAGGTGTGGATTCCAAACTGGTGCTGCATACTCCAGTATGTGTGTGTGTGTGTGTGCGTGTGCGTGTGCGTGTGCGTGTGCGTGTGTGTGTGTGTGCGTGTGTGTGTGTTTGTGATTTACTTAAGAAATCACAAGAAAACGAGTTTATCATAACTCTATTATCAACATTACAATTTTCTTTTTCTTCCTCAAAACACCATTTTTAAGTAGAGTGCATCACAACTCTTTCTAAGTATATTATCAGGAAAATTTTAAATAAAATATAAGTGAATGGACATCAGATCCTAGTACACATTTCTCATTTCACACCGAAAAAGAATAATTTCCGCTCTCCATCTACTACATTACTTAACTAAGTAACGTAAGAGTCTTCATAATATTTTATGTCGCCTCATGTTCTCTACACTTCCACCTCCCTCCATCTCCTCTACACCTCAGACTCTCTGCCATACCTTCAACACTATCTCAGTGTCTCCTTTACGCTTCCATCTCTTCTATACCTTCACTTCCTACGCCACCATCACCTCTGCATCTCCTACACCACCTCTACTACCAACACCATCACCTCTACTACCTACACCACCTATTCCACTACCTAGACCACCTCTACTACTTACACCACCTCCTCTACATCTCCTACACCAGCTCCTCCACTACCTACACCATCTCCTCTACTACCTACACCACCACGTATACTACCTACACCATCTCCTCTACACCTACGCCACCTCCGCTACACCTACACCACCTCCTCTACATCTGCACCACCTCCTCAACTACCTACACAACCATCTCTTCTACCTACACCATCTCCTCTACTACCTACACCAGCTCCTCTACTACCTACACCACCTCCTCTACATCTACACCACCTCCTCTACATCTACACCACCTCCTCTACTACCTACACCATCTCCTTTACTGACTACATCACCTCCTCTACTGACTACATCACCTCCTCTACTACCTACAACACCTCCTCTACTACCTACAGCACCACCTCTACTACCTACACCACCTCCTCCACTACCTACACCACCTCCACTACCTACACCACCTCCACTACCTACACCACCTCCTCTTCTATCTACACCATCTCCTCAACTATCTACACTTTCATCCTGAATGATGCATCGACCTTAAAATATTAAGGAGGTTGAGATTTTGCTGGGTATAAAATGTGATATGCGTACTAGGAATGGGAATAAAATGCGAATATCTCACATATACCTCGGATATACCTCGTAATATCACGCTTTGTCTTTACCTTAAGATTCCACTTATGTGGTGTTTTGACAGTAATTCATGAACTTGTGTACGTGTTAAATATACCTCATATACCTCATATAATGCATACAGACATTAAAATAGCACTTATGTGCTTGTAATGTTACCGATGTTTTGTAAAAATGAAGGAAATGTCTGATCATTTTTTTTATTCGTGCATGAGGACAGAGGCACGGATCAGTGATCCAACATTCTTCAGAAAGGAAGCAGGGTAGCGCCCCTACTTTACCAACGAATAAAAAAAATGAAAAAAAAATGAAAAAAATGAAAATGATGTGATGGATATATATGTATCTGAGAAAGATTGGTTAATGGGGAAAATGTTCGTGTGTTTATTGTAAGAACGGGATAGGATCTGATGTGTGTGAACGTAGTGGGATAAATGGGCTGATTATGAATAAATCTGATGAACAGGAGTGTTTAAAAAGTATGCGATTTATTAAAAAGTGTTTTTAGTATAGAAGTTATGGTGAGGTTGGGAATGAGATTAAGAGAAATGTGGAATGAAATATGTAATCTGTATTAGTGTAAGAAGTTGTTGTGAAATACATAAGTTAGGAGGGAATGAAGGGAGATAAATGTATATTTGTTGGAGGTTGAAGATTCGATGTAGTGTATATTACCAGGGTAGAGAAATGAATGTTAATTGTGAAATAAATTTTCAGGAAACTGTAATGAATGTTAGATTTTTTTTCCATCGTGAAGAAATGAAGTGTGTGATATTAATAGGTGAAGTGAAATTGGTATGTAATATACCATATCACGGGAGGGAATTGAACTCGTGGCGAGTGAGTCGTAAAAGTCCAGGACAGGCCTGGAGTTTTACGACTCACTCGCCACGAGTTCAGCTCCCGCCAGTCGTATGGTTTGTTTACAATCGTGTCATTATGATTTCGTGAATTTTGATGTGTAATGTTTTTTTCGTGAGCGCGAAGCAAATTTTAATAAAACTGTAATTATTTTCAAAATACAGAAATGAATGTGTAAAGTCTTTTCTCGTTAGTGAAAGAAAGTAATGATTTTCGGGGTAAAAAATGAATGTATAATGGTTTTCAAGGTAGACAAATGAATGTAGAAAAATGAAATGTGTAATAATTTTGGAAACAATAAAAATAATGCGTAATGAGTATATTATATCTTTCAGGGTAGAAAATTTAACGTGTAATGATTTTCAGGATAAAAAAGCGAATATGTAAGAAGTTTCAGGGTATCAAAGTGAATGTGTAATGATTTTCAGGGTAATAAAATCAATGTGTAATGTTTTTCAAGGTGAAGAAATGAGTGTAGGCTGGGAAGATTGCCCAGAAGACCCATGAGAGTGACCAGGTCACACCTCACAATGGCCAGAGGCTGCACCTCAGGGGGACCAGGAATTTATATAAAGATTGTAATTTATTAGGTAATAAATTAAAATACTTATCATATTAAGAATTTTTAACTCATTCATTCTCTGTAGAAATATCATATTCTTGGTGAATGAAGAACACGTAATAACAAAACTGATGTTGAACGAAAAAAAAGGTTTTAATGGAGCTTTAATGAAATAACTTTTCTTGGGTAAAACCCATTATATTATTAAGGTAGAGACTCTTGCTTAATGGTAAATTATACAATTTACACATAAGTGTGCGTAAATTTTTGAGTCAGTAACAGATAACTCTGGAATTTAAGTTGGGATTCACGACCTTTGATGCTATAAGACATGCCATAAAACCTGTTTTTTTAAGTGATTCCTTCTTGTGGAACTGCAGTTATGTGAGGAACGTTTACTGCAGTTATGTGAGGAACGTTTACTGCAGTTATGTGAGGAACGTTTACTGCAGTTATGTGAGGAACGTGTACTGCAGTTATGTGAGGAACGTTTACTGCAGTTATGTGAGGAACGTTTACTGCAGTTATGTGAGGAACGTTTACTGCAGTTATGTGAGGAACGTGTACTGCAGTTATGTGAGGAACGTGTACTGCAGTTATGTGAGGAACGTGTACTGCAGTTATGTGAGGAACGTTTACTGCAGTTATGTGAGGAACGTTTACTGTCTCTGCTACTTATATTCTTTCTTGAATAATGTACCATTTCTACGTGCTGTTAATATCACCAATGTAAAAAGGTTTGACGTTGTATATAACGCTCTGTTTACCTTTGAGTGATTGCTTACCAGCATCTTCCAACTGTATAATATGCTTGTCTCCGTATAGACGCATGTATACCTCGAGAAATACCATGTCAATAAAAACTGTATACCTTGTAATGTTTTATTTATGCTTTCCAGAAAAAAATAAATTACTATGTGTATACCTGGTAGTTTTGTCGTACCTTAAGAATCCACTTATGCGGAGTTGTATGTCTAGTATACCTCTTGAAAAATATGTCATACATCCCTAGTATACTTCTGTAATTGTTACCAAGTGTTGAAAAATTAATATACTTCCCTCGCATACTTTCTATTTATAACACCTTTGAAATATATGTTTAGTTGGTGTAATTTCATTTACATTAAGGTGAGAAACACGTTTAGTTGCGACATGTTTTTCAGTTAAAATACTCGTAATTTAGAAACGTTTTGTGGACAAGAGAATACAAAGAACAGGTATGAGTGTCGTCGCAGGTAGGACAGGTATTAAAATGTAGTGTGACGTCACAGGTAGGACAGGTATTAAAATGTAGTGTGACGTCACAGGTAGGACAGGCATTAATGGTAGTGTGACAACACAGGTAGGACAGGTATTAAAATGTAGTGTGACGTCACAGGTAGGACAGGCATTAATGGTAGTGTGACAACACAGGTAGGACAGGTATTAAAATGTAGTGTGACGTCACAGGTAGGACAGGCATTAATGGTAGTGTGACAACACAGGTAGGACAGGTATTAAAATGTAGTGTGACGTCACAGGTAGGACAGACATTAATGGTAGTGTGACAACACAGGTAGGACAGGTATTAACAGGTACTGTGACGTGACAGGTAACTGACAACTCTGAGTTTGTAAAGTGTTACCAAAGTGTTTGTTTTAGAAATTATTTTGATCTATAAGTTATGGTGGAGTGGCAAATAAGACTGAGAAAGTTGTTTACTAAGAATCTTGTTTTAGCTGACCATGTAGTATGTACGTAGTAAAAATATAAAATCCTGAATATGATTATATTTGTGTCAAATCTACTGAAAGTACTTAACCTCCAAAGAAAATATGTATCTAATACCCCCAGTGTGTGTGTGTGTGTGTGTGTGTGTGTGTGTAGGAGCACTCACCTAATTCTGGCTCCAGGGTTCGACTCACAGCTCCTGGCCCCGCCTCTTCACTGGTCACTACTAGGTCTACTGTCTCACTGCTCCATGAGCTTTATCATACCTCTTCTTAAAGCTATGTAAGGACCTGCCTCCACTACCTCATTTTCCAGACTATTCAACTTCCTGACAACTCTATGACTGAATATATACTTCCTAACATCCCTGTGACGCATCTGAGTGTTCAGCTTCCAATTGTGACCCCTTGTTGCTGTATTATATCTCAGGAACATAATATTAATAATAATTAATAATAATAATAATAATAATAATAATAATAATAATAATAATAATAATAATAATAATAATAATAATATCTTTATTTCTACAAGCATATGTCCAATGTATACAGGCCTAGCCGACATCAGTGACAAACTACAATATAGAAAGCCGCCTGTTAAGCAGAGCGTGTCCGGCTAATTAGGTCAATTTTGTCCCAGTATGAAACTCACACCAGTCGACTGGCACCCAGCTGTTTGTTTTATGCTGATGGGTGAACATGGACAGCAGGTGTCTTATGGAAACACGTCCCAATGTTTTCCAGCAGTACCGGGGATTCGAACTCCGGATCTCAGTGTGTGTGATCTGAGTGCGCTAGCGATCAAGCTCCGGGACATCCTGTCTTTGTTCTCCTTGTTGGTTCCTCTCAATATTTTATATGTCGTTATCATGTTCCGTCTCACTGACTAGTCTAGTTGCAAACCTTCGCACTTTTTCTAGTTTCCTGACTTGCTTGGCCAGGTGTGGGTTCCAAACTGGAGCTGCATACTCCAACATAGGCATAACGTACATGGTGTACAGGGTCCGCAACGACTCCTAACTGAAATATTGGAATGTTATTCTTAGGTTCGCTAGTCGCCCATATGCTGCAGCAGTTATTTGGTTGATGTGCACCTCAGGAGATGTGCTTGGTGATATACTCACCTCAAGATCCTTTTAGCTAAGTGAGGTTTGTAGTCTTTGGCTTCCTAGAGTGTACTCTGCCTGGGGTCTTCTTTGCCATGGCCCAATCTTCATGAGTTTGCATTTGGTAAGGCGTAAATCCAGGAGATAGTTGCTGTACCAAGCCTGAAGCCTGTCCAGATCTTTTTGTAGTTGTGCTTTGTCCTCCTCTAACTGAATTCTCCTCATTAACTTCACACCATCTGCAAACAAGGACACTTCTGTGTCTATTCCTTCTGAATTGTCATTCACATATACCAGAAACAGCACCTGTCCTAGGATTGACCCCTGAGGAACCCCGCTCATCAGAGTCGCCCACTCTGACACCTCACCACTTACCATGACTCGATGCTGCCTTTTAAGTTAGGTATTCTCTGATCCATTGCAGTTCCTTCCGTGTTATACCTGTGTGCTTCCCTCAGCTTTTACACTAATCTCTTGTGTGGAACTGTGTCAAACCCTTCTTACAATCCAAGAAGACGCAATCTACCTACCTCTCTCTCTCTCTCTCCTGACTTCCTGCTGTCACCCTGTCACTGAACTTCCGTCGGTTTGTGACAGGATTTCCCGTCTCTCACTCCGCGTGGTTATCGTTGATAAGCTCATTCCTTTCTAGGCACTCCATCACTCTTTTCCTGATAATGCCAGTAACAATGGTGTGTAGTTTAATGCTGCGTGTCTGTGTAATTTGTTAGACAATGGGGCAACATTTGCTGTATTCCATACCTCAGGTAGTCGCCGTGCCCCGAAAGATGTGTTGAAGATTGTTGTTATTGGTACACAGAGCTCCTCTGTTTCCTCTCTCAAGGCCAACGGAGAGATGTTATCCGGCCCCATCACCTTTAACATATAAGTTCGCTTAGCAGCCTCCTCACCTTCTTCTCGGTTGTATGTATCGTGTCCAGCTCTTGTTGATGTATCCCACCTCTTCATCTTTCTGAAGTCGTTTCTGCCTCCGCTGTGAATACTTCTTTGAATCTCATGCTGAGTACTTCACATACTTCAAGGTCGTTTCTTGTAAACTCCCTTCCATCCTTCCTCAGTCTGATTACCTGGTCTTTGACTGTTGTCCTCTTCCTGATGTGACAACAGCTTCTGGTCAGACTTTACTTTCGCTGCTATGTCATTTTCGTATTTTCTTGTGTGTGTACTCACCTAATAGTGGTTGCAGGGGTCGAGCTACAGCGTCTGGCCCCGGTGTGTGTGTGTGTGTGTGTGTGTGTGTGTGTGTGTGTGTGTGTGTGTGTGTCTGCCTGTCTCTCTGTTTGCATGTACTCACCTAGTTGTGGTGCAGGGGTCGAGACACAGCTCCTGTGTGTATGTGTGTCTGTGTCACAGAGACCTTTCATCACCACCAGCCACCTTACTACCAACCACCATCAACACTAACTGTCCGCCATACTACCAACCACAATCACCAGCAGCCGCCATACTACCAGCCACCATCACCAGCAGCCGCCATACTACCAGCCACCATCACCAGCAGCCGCCGTACTACCAACCACCATCACCACCAATAATTATCACCCCCAACTACCCTCAACGCCAACACCTTTCATCCCTGCTAAAATCTTTCATCACCACCAACCTCCAGCACCACCAACCACCATTACTATTAACCACAATCACCATCAGCCCCTATCACCAACAACTGCCAACACTAACAACCACAATCATCATTATCAAAATCATTACTAACCATATCTCTTAACACAATTCATTACCTCAACTAATGCATCACCACCACCATCACAACCATCACCATCACCACCACCACCATCACCACCACCACCATCACCACCACCACCATCACAACCACCACCACCACCACCATCACCACCATCACCACCATCACCACCACAATCACCACCAATACACTACCACCACTACACTATCATCAATATTAATACACCATCACGTTCCATCACCAGATGTTATCTATAATAAAACACATTAATTCGAGTACAACACTACCATCTTTACCACCATCAACCTCTTTCACCATGGACACTAATACACCACCAACATTCTTCACCACCAGCAATACACCACCACCATCATTACGAGTCACCCCCACCAATACTCTTCACCACCGATACTACACCACCATCACAACGAGTCATTATCACCAACACTCTTCACCACTAGTATTACACCACCAACACCCTTCATTACCAGCAATATCTCACCAGCAACACCCTACTTCACCATCACTAAGACATCACCACACCACCAACACTCTACAATTACTTACATCCTCTGGGATTGCTTTTGAGTTCACGATAAATACCTGGTACATTTAAAATTGACTTCATTTATGTGGTTACACCTGCTTACCTCACCCTTTAAAATGGGACCAGGAGATAGAGTCCATGGGACCAGGAACTGCGCTTTTAGATCTACACAAGTGGTCATGTCTTGAAATATGTACTATGTACACTTAATACCATTTATATGGTTAAATGCACAAAAAATAAGGTTTAACATTTTTGTACATTGAATTTACCTATGGGATAATTTGTAATAATTTAGACGCAGTGAGAGATACACTTTTGACAATGCATTAAAATGCTTATCCTGTTTTATTGATGTAAACTTGTGTGCATTAAATTAATTATCTTATACCTTGTGTGAAATAGAGTCGAGAATAGAGTATTTCTTATCTATGAATTAGAGCATGAGAGAATAAAGCTCTAAGGACAATATTATCTACATTTCATCCACCGAACCATCTAAATATATTTACACGAAAATACGAAAATGGAATTTCCTTTTTCCAAAAATAAAAAAAATGGAAAAAATCTTGATGCGATGAAATGGAGTGAAGATAAACTCTTGGGGAAATGAAGCCGAAATTTCATCCGTCGAAAATATGTGAAAAAAAAAAAAAGTTCTAGGGGAAAAAAAAATTGTTCCGAGAAATTGGGGGAGACCGTAACGTGATATACCGTGACGGGATCCGTAAAATTTTCCACTCTGCTGGAAACCATACAGACTAAAAGTACACTACAACAGTTACTTCACCTGCATCACTTGCTGGTGTTCTCTACCTCCCAGGTTTGCTGGAAGCATTTCTGTCTCCTCTGAGAATAAATACCTTCCTTAATCCCTCACTTGCTCTTCATATACTTCCTGGTCATTCCTCATCAACTCACCGCCACTCTTCTTTAGCCTAATTATCTAGTCCCTGACTGTTGTTTTAATGTTAATTTGGCTTTACAACAACTTTAGGTAAGATCTGACTGTTGATGCCAAGTCATTCTCGAACTGCCTCTCTCTTCTTATCCATGCCTATTAATGTTTAACCCTTCGGCTCTCCTCCTTGATTTCCTGAGTTTATTGCCTTCTACTCCTTTCCCATGCTCTAGCACACTATGCTTTATCTTCTCTACACCTATGGGTAAACCGTAGGCTCAGTCTGGCCGTCAGATTGCTTGTATTGCCCCTAACTACGAGTTACTTCTCCACCTCCCTGCACTTTGAGGCCATATCTTCTATTATATCATTTCATATCTTTCTCTCCTGTTCTCTTTCCCACTGCACCTCAAACATGAATACACTCATGCTTATATAGTCCTCTCTTTTGAAGTTTGGCTTCTCCCCTCCTTCCCGTGCTCCACTGTTAACTTCACAAAGTGTTCCAGACTCAGAACCATGTGATCACTAGCACCACGGGGTCTTTCGAATTCAATACTCTAGTGTGTGTGTGTGTGTGTGTGTGTGTGTGTGTGTGTGTGTGTGTGTGTGTGTGTAAACCTAACTCTATATACTTACCTATACGTGGTGAAAGGATCGATTCTCAGCTCCTGGCCCCGCCTCTCAATGTGCCCGCTTGCCAGATTTATTCCTCCCTCGCCACCTGGGCCCTAAACTCGTTGCTTACCTCGGCATTTTTTAAAGTATTTTAACATGATTTATCAGGTGTGTGTTCCATGCTGGAGCTGCTCACTGCAAGACTATCCTGACATATATTCTACGAAGGACCTTGAATGTCTCTTACTGGAGAGTCCTGAAGGAGAGGGTAGGAACTTCCACAAGGCTCTTGGTTTATTGAATGACTCCTACTAGAGAGTCCTGAAGGAGAGGGAAGGAACATCCACAAGGCTCTTGGTTTATTGAATTACTCCTACCAGAGAGTCCTGAAGGAGAGGGTAGGAACATCCACAAGGCTCTTGGTTTATTGAATGACTCCTACTAGAGAGTCCTGAAGGAGAGAGTAAGAACTTGCACAAGACTCTTGGTTTATTGTCATCTTATTTATTTTGTTACAGAAAATGTGTCTATATATAAATATGAATTTCATGGAGGTTGCCCTAAAAATAAAAGAAAGTTTTAAAGCAATGCTCGTGCGTGGACACAGGAAAATTGAACACAGGGAAAGTGCTGCAGATGAGCGCACACAATTAACAATGTTTAATTGAATCTTGTAATTAAGAAAAAAATGAAACTGCATCATATTGTTTATTTAATATTAAATTTATATATTTTTTTTATTAAAAAGTAAATAAAATAGTTTGGGTAATTTTTTTTATGACTGTTTCATAAATACTGAAGTTACACATATGGATACTCAGATAATATACTTTCAGATTATTGCTGGAAAAGAAATAATGACTATAATTTTTGAATAATATTAAATTTTTACACTGCATCAAAAAACAAGGAACACCACAGAACATAAAATACATAAAGAGTATTTGCACAGAATTGTTTTGCGATGTTATTCTTAATATGTGATAACTCGGCGTTGAACAGTCTTAGAAACAAAATTTAAATTCCTTAATATTTCGTGAATTGAACTCTAATTTTCGAAAGAATAAATTTAATATTTTAAAAATCACATTTGTTTTTTCACTGACAAAGAGAACGCCAGAAAGCTAGTCTTAGATTTGAAAGAAAATCATTGGTTGCAGAGGTTATTTGATTGATGTGTGTCCCAGTGATATGCTTGGCGCTATGCTTACCCACAAGTCTTACTCGATAAGTGAGCCTACAGCTTCAGTCTCCTCAATCGTAATCGGTGTCTGGTTTTCATGACTCTTCCGTAATCTTCGCAACTGTACATTTACTGAGGATTAATTATCCATTACTCGCCTTCAACGATTTTTATTCTCCTTTATTTTACATAGTCAACAGTCAGACATACATTTGACTTATTCTCATCTAAAATATCACAAAAAATGTATCAGAAACAGTAGTAGCCTAGTATCAACCACTGTAAAAGCCAGTTTCTCGCTCTGCCACAATGTTACATCTCTTCCTAGACAATCTTTTATTTCCTTCCGTTAAGGACCTCTTTCATCCACCGAAAATGATTCAATTTTCCTGTCTGCACATCACGTTTTGCCCCCGAATGATTAGTGATACAGTATGTGATACCTTCTTGAAGTTCAGGTCTATTCTATCCATCAATATGCTTTCCCCAACAACAGTGGCAGCAACAGCAACAGCAACAGCAAGAACAGCAGCAACAGCATTATCAGCAGCAGTGACATGGGCAGCTGCAGCAGTAACAGCAGCAGCAGCAGTAGCCACAGTAGCAACAGTAGCAGCATCAGTAGCGACATCAGGTGCCTACAAACTTTAAGGAGCTAACACGTATTGCTGACAGCTCTAGAAATTTAATACAGCGGAGGTGGGAGCTGCCACCTATGGCTGTGGGACCTTCGAGTGGGTCTAAGGAACCTGCCTAGTAGGCAAACACTCATCACTGCACTTACAGAGACGGTGCAGCAGTTCGTGGGAGTCACTGAGCAACAGCAAGAATTCCTAACATACTGCATGGGAAAGTTACAGAATTAAATGAGAAATCAAGAAACAGTTTTTGAAAGAAAGTAGCGCTGACGACAGTGAAAGTGGAATTGATGACATCAGTGGAGAAGGAAACATTCCTGGAAATGAATCGGGCAATGATGAAAGTGGTGAAGAGAATGATGGGAATGAGACGAAGAATATGGGTTTAGTGTTTAAAATGATGTCTTGTTATGTTGTTGTGAATTTATTGGCTAATAACTTGTAGTAAAGAGCTTGGAAAAAAAGATACGTCACACAGTGTCTAGCTGCCTCAATTTTATGCGAAACTATAGTGAACATTGTTTCTCTAAGGAAGCGGTATGGTGACCTACATCGCAAGGTTGTGACGAGGACTTTCATATTGTTGGTTTGCTATAAACTTTCACACCTATTGGTAGATCCATACGTACAATCAGGTTAAAAATGTTATAACCCCAGAACAATATATACGTTGTCATGTATGTTATTAATCACTGCCACAACGTCCTCTTCTTTCTGTATAAGTTGATAATCTGTAGTTTCATGGCATTAGGGTACACACTGCAATTAAATATATTCACTGTTTATACACCTACCAACCTTTTCCACCATAGAAATCTACTTAATTTCATTAATACTGAGCCTACTGCGTTAATTGGCAACTTAAATGCTAAACACAGAACGTTGGGAGATCCCATCACAAATACCAGTGCATAAAGGTTAAATTCATTTTTAGAAGCTTCTGATGATGTCCAGATTATTAGTAAAACTCAGCCATATCACATCTACGGTGAAACTCTTCATAAGTGCATTTATTATAATCTGTTATATGCAAAGGATTAATTCTGAAATTGTTGAGGATCTTATGTCTGACAATTCACCCATAAAAAGCGCCATGTACATAGCCAATATCATGGTACCTTGAGAGAAAACTAAGCAAAATAAGCCATACCACGGGCGGGGATAGAACCCGCGATCAGAGAGTCTCAAAACTCCAAACCGTCGCGTTAGCTGGAGATTCGTCTGTGAAAACTTGCATTTGTGGTCACAGTGGTGCCTATGCTAACCTTCCTATGGTGTAGAAATATACCTAGTTGGACGAATCTTATTGTGGCTAGCTGGTCCAGTGGCTAACGCGACGGTCTGGAGTTTTGAGACTCTCTGATCGCGGGTTCTATCCCCACCTGTGGTATGGTTTGTTTGCAATCGTGTCATTACGATTTCGTGGGTCAAGTTACGCAGAATAAGGTAAGTAGCTAATCAAGGGCAAGAGACTCAGTTTACTAAATATATCTCCAACTGTTACAGGGATTATGAACCTGAGACTCTCCAAGAGTTTAATAATAATCTTGTTGTTAAAGTACATTTCTCTTTAGGAGGAAACTTACAGTCAACTAAAAAGAATGCAAGGAAAGTCAGAATACGAGATAGTTTATGACCTCAGAGTGAGAGAATTATAAGCACCTCAGGACGCCCCAAATCCTAAAATTATTTCAAACGTCTCTTGGTTAGATTAAATGAAAAAAATAAAATCTATTAATGGACAGAATCAATAGACTTCCCGGAGCAAAGCATGGAAAGGAATTAAGAAAATAAATGGAAAACAGGATTAGACAAGTCGCTCATCTAAATTCAGTACAAAAAATGGAAATTAACGAATCACGAGTTGTGCACAAATTTCTAGTTATAGCATCTTCACACTACATATCAGGAAGAACTTAGACAAAGTCGAATGATAGATGTAATCTTATCCAACTTATGGTAAACAAACGTATGAGTGCGATATCCTATATACCGAATATGAATTAGAAGCTGCCCATCCCAAGGGCAAAGCCGCTGCCCCTGGAAACGACGGCATCACTTTTACATCATTATTAGTTTCTGAGACGTGTACCTGGTAACCTACTGTTAGAAATGTACAATATGAGTTGAAGATTGAGACACTTATGCAACATACTGGAATCTTTATTAAGGAAACGTTTCGCCACACAGTGGCTTCATCAGTCCAGTACAAAGCAGAGAGGTGTAACAACTGTCAGACACTGCATCATCATGGAATCTTGATACAAAGAATTCTTCAAGACTTGTCCAACCTTTGGACGAAGACCTACTTCGACTAGTGGATGGTTCCACTATGACCCCGCCTCCACCTGCTTCGCCTCACCTGACTACAGTATATAAATCACGTCTACGGCCCTATGCTGTACATTCTATAAGATTGATGGACTGAACACATAGACTCCAGGCTGAGGGACTGATTACCTCAAACTCCTCCTCTCCTTACACCTTTCTGCTTTGTATTGGACTGATGAAGCCACTGTGTGGTGAAACGTTTCCTTAATAAAGATTCCCGTATGTTGCATAAGTATCTCAATCTTCAACTTGTCGGATTTCAAAACCATTCATCACAATATGAGTTAAATTATGGGTCAGTTATCTTCCACGTGGATAACTAGCACTATAATGCTAGTTATCCACGTGGAAGATAACTGACCAGTTACCAAACCTAATCACCATAATGTATTTCTTCTCATCTCGTTGATTAGCTGTCTGAGTAAAACATTTGAACGGATGGTGCCAAACAAATTACTATACAGAATCTTATCACAGTATACTATACAGAATCAAACAGTATAGTATATTATTAATAGAGTCACACATTGCAAAGGTATACCAGATTGTTTCGCAACATTTTTAACTGTATCTTGATACGCAAGGCCCAAATGCACGACTTTTCTCGACATTAAAAATGCATTCGACGTTGTAAAGGACACAAGGACTGTCCATTGTGGAACCCCACTCTTCACTTGCGCCCACTCTGACACCTTGTCACGTACCATCACTCAGTGTTTCCTGCCTGTCAGGTATTTCCTGGTCCATTGCAGTGCCTTTCATGTTACTCCCGCCTACTCCTCCAACTTTTGCACTAATCTCTTGCGCGGAATTGTGTCGAAAGCCTGCTTATAGACCACCTGTGGGCAAACTACGGCTCACGAGCCCCATATATATATATATATATATATATATATATATATATATATATATATATATATATATATATATATATATATATATATATATATATATATATATATATATATATATATATGTCGTGCCGAATAGGCAGAATTTGCGATCTTGGCTTAAATAGCAACGCTCATCTTGCCATATAGGACAAGTGAAAATTTGTGTAAGCAATAATTTCGCCAAAATCATTCTAAACCTAATGATAAATATATATTTCACTGTGTTTGTTTAGTATTAAATTATTGTAAACAAATCTAAAATATATTTAGTTAGGTTAGGCTAAAATAAACTGTTCTTGTTATAATAAGGTTAGGTAAGTTTTCTAAGATTCTTTTGGTACAAAATTAAATTTTTTTACATTATCATTAATGAAAAAAATATATATTTAAACGTATAAGAGAAAATTTTATAAAGGACTTAATTTTAAATGAGTTCTTGTTAAATGACCAATTTTACCTATTCGGCACGACATACATATATATATATATATATATATATATATATATATATATTATATATATATATATATATATATATATATATATATATATATATATATATATATGTAGACAGCCTGTACTGTCTGCCAGCTTAGTTCATATTTCCTGCCACTAAAGTGCTGCCCTCTGGGCCCGTCCAGGTCTGTGGGATGCTGGGCCCACACTCGCTCTCTCACAGCGGCCTAGCAGGAAGACACAAGGCCTACTAGTTTTCCCTCTCGTGGGATGGCCCTCCTGGGCCATGGGCACAACACACAAGCCTGTGTACCCACCACGACATTACCAATAAACCCTTTCACACTGGTGGGAAGCGGTGGTTGCAGCAGTTGTGTTTGCCCGGAGAGAGGAAGGAAGGGATGAAGTCATCTTCACTTTATCACCCTATTCAAAAAGCATCCGTCTCAATGAGTTATTCTGATGTCGTGTCTGCACGTTTCAGCATCCAGACACAGGTACAAGCAGGATCCAGCCGAAATTTGCCGAATTTCTTCGAGAATTGTAAGTGACCCCACGCTACAGCGTCCCATGCTGTTTCTCAAGTCACGTGTTCAGCGTCACTTGTATGTTGCTGTTGTTGTTCAGCTCAGCACAGCTGTTTCAGCAAGCCAGAGGTGAGTTTTGTGGTGATTTCTGCGTCCAGTGTGTCTCCCTGTATTTGTGGGTGGGAGAGGAGGAAGTGGCCAGTTCTTCCCTCGCCCTACTCTCACCTCAACAGCCTACCACCACACTCCACCACTATGTTCTCACTCCCTCTGCTGTGTTTTCTGCTGTTTTTCGTGTGAATTCATTGCCAGAGCTGTGTATCCGAGTGCCCGAGGCCACTCGAAGCTATGTGGATCAGCATGCCACGTAGATCACCAAGCCATGTGCATCAGCAAGTCACGTGTATCAGCAAGCCACGTAGATTAGCAAGCCATGTGGATCAGCAAGCCACGTGGATCAGCATGCCATGTAGATCAGCAAGCCCTGTTGATCAGCATGCCACTTGGATCAGCATGCCACGTAGATCACAACACCACGTGGATCACGACTCCACGTGGGGTGTGGGCGATGTCACGTGGATCTACAAGCCACGTGGGTTACCAAGCCAGATGTCCCAGGCCACATGCTGTGGTCTGCTGCCCGCATCACATTGATGTCACCGACGATGCTGCCCGACTTCATGACGTGACGATGTCTGCTGACGTCACAGTGCTGCTGACGTCACCTCGCGACGTCACGCCTGACATCACACAATGTCACATCGAGTGTTTCTAGTAATTATTTCAGTATTGTCGAGAAGATTTAGAGAAGATATATGTCGTGTGTTAAATAATTCCTCTTAGTCAGTGTTCTCACATGTTAGTATATAGCTTAGTGTCAGTTTTGTGCACAGAAAAGCATCATTTGCTAGTTTAAGCCATGTTGTATCGCATGTGCCGCGGGTCCTCACTCCTACGTCTACCAACATCGTTGCCTCCAGCACTGAGACAGATAATAGGATTGCTCCCATTACCTCTCATGATGTCATCCAGATGGCTAACAATATCTTTCATCCCAGCCCCAGGAAAACACACTCTCTGCCTCCTACTTCTATCGTTCAAGCAGAATGCCCTATCCATGTACCTAATCTGGCTATCCCCAACAACAACAATGTTTTTACCTTCCTTGGCGACGTCCGTCGTGATGTTCCCAGTAGTCGACTCACATTCGTTAGGTAGCACTACACCTTCACTTGTGGAATTCGTCAAGACGTAGATGTTAGGGAACTTCAGAAGGATTTAGACAAACTTTATTCTTGGTCACAAAAGTGGCAGATGCAGTTCAATGTAGATAAATGCAAGGTTCTGAAGCTAGGGAGTGTCCATAACCCTAGCACTTATAAGTTAAATAATGTAGAACTTATGGAAATAAATGGTGATCCTTTATTGACAAAGTTTCGCCCACACAGTGGGCTTTTTCAAGTCACAAACAGATCTGAACATTAAAATGGTATAAAATACCGACAGGTTGTTAGGTAAGACACATATGCAACAGTTAGGTATCTTTATTTCAAAACGTTTCGCCTACACAGTAGGCTTCTTCGGTCGAGTACAGAAAAGTTGATAGAAGCAGAAGAGACTTGAAGACGATGTAATCAGTCCATCACCCTTAAAGTTTTGAGGTGGTCAGTCCCTCAGTCTGGAGAAGGGAATTGTTCCATAGTCTGAAACAATATGGAGTTGAAGTGACAGGATGGAGTCTTATATAGCGCCAGGAGGTGAGACGTAGGTCACTAGTAGAACGCAGATGTTGGGAGGTCAGGTCCCTCTCAAAACTTTAAGGGTGATTGACTGATTACATCGTCTCTTCTGCTTCTATCAACTTTTCTGTACTCGACTGAAGAAGCCTACTGTGTAGGCGAAACGTTTCGAAATAAAGATACCTAACTGTTGCATATGTGTCTTACCTAACAACCTGTCGGTATTTTATACCATTTTAATGTTCAATCTGTCAGACACTGCAACACAAGGGTATCTTGGTACAGACCTGAAATCAACTTCGACAACCTGGGTTGTGTAACTGATGGGTTTCTAGATGGGTGGTGATCTTGCTTCTTAGGACCCTTTCAAAGATTTTTATGATATGGGATGTTAGTGCTATCGGTCTATAGTTCTTTGCTGTTGCTTTACTGCCCCCTTTGTGGAGTGGGGCTATGTCTGTTGTTTTTAGTAACTGTGGGACGACCCCCGTGTCCATGCTCCCTCTCCATAGGATGGAAAAGGCTCGTGATAGGGGCTTCTTGCAGTTCTTGATGAACACGGAGTTCCATGAGTCTGGCCCTGGGGCAGAGTGCATGGGCATGTCATTTATCGCCTGTTCGAAGTCATTTGGCGTCAGGATAATATCGGATAGGCTTGTGTTAACCAAATTTTGTGGCTTTCTCATAAAAAATTCATTTTGATCTTCGACTCTCAGTCTGGTTAGCGGCTTGCTAAAAACTGAGTCATATTGGGACTTGAGTAGCTCACTCATTTCCTTGCTGTCATCTGTGTAGGACCCATCTTGTTTAAGTAGGGGCCCAATACTGGACGTTGTTGTCGACTTTGATTTGGCATAGGAGAAGAAATACTTTGGGTTTCTTTCGATTTCATTTATGGCTTTTAGTTCTTCCCGCGATTCCTGACTCCTATAAGATTCCTTTAGCTTAAGTTCGATGCTTGCTATTTCTCTGACCAGTGTCCCCCTACGCATTTCAGATATATTGACCTCTTTTAGCCGCTCTGTTATTCTTTTCCGTCGCCTGTAAAGGGAGCGCATGTCTCTTTCTATTTTACATCTACTCCTCCTTTTTCTTAGAGGAATAAGCCTTGTGCATACATCGAGTGCCACCAAGTTAATCTGTTCTAGGCATAAGTTGGGGCCTATGTTGCTTAGTATATCTTCCCAGCTTATATCGGTTAGGACTTGGTTTACTTGGTCCCACTTTATGTTTTTGCTATTGAAGTTGAATTTGGTGAATGCACCCTCGTGACTAATCTCATTATGTCGGTCTGGGGCTCCGCGCATACATGTCTGAACCTCAATTATGTTGTGATCTGAGCATATTGTTTTTGATATGGTGACATTTCTTATCAGATCATCATTGTTAGTGAAGATGAAGTCTAGTGTATTCTCCAGTCTAGTAGGCTCTATTATTTGCTGGTTTAAATTGAATTTTGTGCAGAGATTTAAAAGCTCGTGTGAGTGTGAGTTTTCATCAGAGCTGCCTCCTGGTGTTCTTACTGCAACAATATTATTTGCTATATTACTCCATTTTAGGTGCCTTAAGTTGAAATCCCCCAGGAGCAAGATGTTAGGTGCAGGAGCTGGAAGATTTTCCAGACAGTGGTCAATTTTTAACAGCTGTTCCTGGAATTGCTGGGATGTTGCATCCGGAGGCTTGTAGACTACCACAATGACTAGGTTTTGGTTCTCGACCTTTACTGCTAAAACTTCCACTACATCATTTGAGGCATTAAGCAGTTCTGTGCAAACAAGTGACTCTGCAATGTACAGGCCAACCCCCCCCCCCTTTTGCCTGTACACTCAGTCACATCTGTATAGGTTGTAACCTGGGATCCATATTTCGTTGTCCAAGTGATCCTTTACGTGGGTCTCAGTGAAAGCCGCGAACATTGCCTTTGCCTCTGCAAGCAGTCCACGGATGAAAGGTATTTTGTTGTTTGTTGCTGGCTTTAGACCCTGTATATTTGCAAAGAAGAATGTCATCGGACTGGTGGTATTGTTGGTACTGGGGGGAAGGTTTTTTTTTTCCGGCATTAGTATCTGTATCTGTTGGTTTGGAGTGGAGGCCATCGACTGTGGTTCCACTCCAGGAATGACTGGATTTGGTATACTATTTCTGCCATTTCCTACCATTTTTTCCTTCCTGGCACTAAAAAACCTCTCCCTCTTGAGTGGCTGTGGCTACCCAGGTTTTCCCATGGCCTGGATGTTTTGTATCTTTTTGTCCCCTTTAGATGGTGTGCCTGGTAATTTAAGTTATAGCACAGTCTTTCCTGTACTGAAGAGGTACACATTTCAGGGTGAAAAAGCTTACAGGAAGGAAGTTTGCATTTTCCTGTTGTCATATGGGCATGGCATTTTCTAGGGTGGTCTTATTTGCACGTCCCGTCTGTTTTTCCAGATTTCCCATGTCTGCAGATACCAAGTGCATAGTATGTGCACAGGCTTGGTTTCCATTTGCCTTGGGTTTCTGTGACTGTATTCCCTGTTTGTGCATGTTTTCCTGTCTTATTCCTATCCTCCCTAGCACCAACAATGGAGCTCCCACCAGTTGTTTTTGGTAATATATCCTCAGTATTGCTAGTGGAGTCCTCTTGTTTGCTATTTCCTGTGGTATTTCTAGTTTGCAATATTGGTTTTATCTTATCTTTGACTACACTTGTTTCCCCACTACGGCTCCTGTCCCCTATGAGGTCATTTATATGTATTCCTTCCTGCGTATAATTCCCGACTACCTGGACAAAATCTCCAGCTTCACCATTACTGTCTCCCAGGACAGCACCTCCAGCTTCACCATTACTGTCTCCCAGGACAGCACCTCCAGCTTCACCATTACTGTCTCCCAGGACAGCACCTCCAGCTTCACCATTACTGTCTCCCGGGACAGCACCTCCAGTTTCACCATTACTGTCTCCCAGGACAGCACCTCCAGCTTCACCATTACTGTCTCCCAGGGCAGCACTATCAGCCCCACATTTACTGACTACCAGGACATCACCTCCAGCCTTACGATTTCTGACTACATGGCCAGTATCAAGGGCAGTACCATTCAGCCCAGACTTTTTATGTTCCCATCTGTTGTAGAAAGCTTCCAGGTTGTCTATGAAAGCAGATTTGATGTTATCCTCTTTTAATACGCTTGTGATTTTAGTCTACAGATTTATCTCATTTGGGCATACCCAAAAACACTTCCCTGTTTTAATACTGCTTGTAGCTAGTTCTTGGATATCTGCACAAGGGGCGTGACACCAATTTCCACAAAAATGACAATTTATCCATGTGGAAGCCCGTTTGTTTGATTGACTGCAGACTACACAGGGCTTCATAATGATTTGAATGGTTGATTTACTGTAATTCTACTAGCAACCTCTTGAATATTCTATTAATAACCTCCTTAAATGAAGCTCTAGCTATTTGTATTTCTATTTCTAACTTTACTTGTATATTGGACAGTTTACCGTGTACGTTCCTGATTTATATTTATTGTTTGTGTTTGATAAAGGCGCCTACAACCCCATCCGTTTACAGTCTGCTTTATTGTCCAACGAATCCGTTTGAAACCAGTCAAGGGTTCGGACCAGTCGAGGGTTCGGACCAGTCCATCTGATCTGATCAGTGGGTCACTTATTTAAAACATACTGGTCGGTGATTTGGGCTAACACATGAAGGATCTACTTGAAATTATCTACCCGAGTAATATGTGATTTGATTGACACAAAAGTATAACTTGCGTGTTGAAGAACCGGTGATTTCTGGCAGCTCCTACAATGACGAACGGTCGAGCTTCAACCCTTGTTTATCAATCGCTGTATCTATAGAGCTTTTCTAGTTTTTTTTCGTCTCCACCACAATAAATGCTATATTATCACTATAGTTGACTGGTGGAAATTTTGGAGGAAGGAAGCTTTTTCTGTAGTAATAATTGCTTCTCGTTGTGTACATTGCGACCGCTGGTAACTACAGCTTATATGAAAATCACAATATACGTCTGGTATTTCAAGAAAAAAGAAACTAATGAAAGTCACTCCACTCCACTAAGTACCATTATAATACTGGTTAGTTGCTACTACAACACTGTATTCTGCTATTCAATGGTATCACTAGATTATATGCGAGTACGCTAGCAGGCCAGGAAGATTATTAAAACAGCTCACCACTGTGGTAAGATTCCGGCGACTTCTGGCACCTGCCTCTATAGGCTTATCACTTCATTTACAAATTCACCTGTTTTCAAATGACACTTTAGCCTTTATCATCTATATACTAGGGAGCCACTGTAGTATACACTATACACTATGTATACACAATGTTATCAGGGAGACTTTCTTTCCTCTGACAAAGAAAAGTTTTATTATTATTATTTTGCACACAGAACACAGGCCTATGATTCCCCTCTGGCAGTAAACTCTGCTAGGTACTGCACACTAATTCTCCTTTTTTGACTCAGTATATAATGTTTTCCGCCCAAGATTGATTCCAGGCACTAGAGGGATGTATCGTATAGGATTGATGGCACAAATTAAAGTTCTAGCACGTAAGAGCGACCGTGAAAACACGAGAAAACCCGGAGCACAACGAGGCACGCTGACACGCTGACACGCTTGTATTTGTCCTTCCACGTAAGTCTGGGTTCTGCTTGTCCTCATCGATGCCTCCTGTTCCTCCTTTCGTTTTTGTACCCTCTCTCTCAGTCTCATCCTTTCCTCTTGTGTTCTGTCATGATCGAGGTACACAATCCGTTACTCTGAATTGTCCCTCAGTCGTGCCTTCTCCTGCAGGATCCTGGTTCGAACTGATTCTGCCTTGAAGACTACTTTGACAGGCCGTCTCCTTCTGCGTGCAAACCACCCAATTCTCCGAAAATTTGCCACCTGGGTCATGTCTCCCTCTCCTATTGCTTTCAAGATACCTTCGATCGCTTTCTTCTACCCCTGGATTCTTTCATCACAGGTTTCCCCTTCAACTTCTTGGAGCCCATAGATAAACATTGACCTCTCCCTCTCCTCCCACTGTATCTCTCTTTGCGTCCTCTGAGGCGTTTTATCTCCTTCCATCGAGACGTTCCTGCCTTCAACCCCTGCCCTTGCTGCAGCCCCTGTGCTCAGTGGACTGTCTTCCTTGCTCAGCTGTTCCCTGCCACTGTAGTTGACTGTTAGAGTCTCTGCATAAGTCTTGTCTCCTGCATTGACTGCAGGCTTCACGATTGGTCTTCCTGTACTCATCTTTTCCTGAATCCCTACAGCCCCCTCATCTGTGACTGATATAGAAGTCCCTGATGTCATTCCTGTGCTGTCATTTGTCTCTCTATTCTGTTTCAGGTTTTTTTAGCTCCTCTTCTAAGCGTGTGTGTGTGTTTGTGTGTGTGCGCGTATTTGTGTGTGTGTGTGTGTGTGTCTGTGTGTGTGTGTGTGTGTGTGTGTGTGTGTGTGTGTGTGTGTGTGTGTGTGTGTGTGTGTGTGTGTGTGTGTGTGTGTAGAAAGAGTTTAACTCTAAATGCTTCCGTAATCGTCTCAACTTGTGATGTAATTCTACAGCTGAGTGTGGAAGTGGGATTGAAACTCTCTACTTTACTTCAACATATGAAAATTTGCACTATAATCGTGTCATAAAAGGCGAACTCTCTCTCTGGAAGCGGCGAAAGCACTTAAAGGTTCCTTTTTATACAACATTTTTAAAAATAAAAACTGAAAAAGAATTATTTTCATTTTCAACACTATTTTTGTCTGGCTTTTCTTTCGTATTGTTACTCATTGGACTGCGAACAACTGCATCAAGTTAACTTATGCAGAAAATTTAGGCTTTATTAATGCCTAATCATCTGTCCTAATACTCCATAGGTACTTTTAGTTATCAGGAAGAATGTTTATTCAATATACCATCAAAAGCGAATGGTAGATATGTTCAGTACAAGCATATGGTTGTGCTTTCCATAAGAAAATGTCCAGGGATTCATCATTGCGTCTAGGAAGGTGACGAGCGTTATTTATGCTTCATAAAAGGGCCACGATTCCATCCCTGTCCATTCTTCTCTTTAATCATAAATATTCGCCTATCACAACTTATCTTGGATTCAGGTACACACTCACACACACACACACACACACACACACACACACACACACACACACACACACACACACACACACACACACACACACACATACACACACACACACACGCTCACACACACACACACACACACACACACACACACACACACACACACACACACACACACACACACACACACAATTGAAGGTTGAAGACTCAGATGAATCAAAGGGATGTTAGGAAGTATTTCTTCAGTCATAGAGTAGTCAGGCCGTGGAATAGCCTAGAAAGTGACTTAGTGGAGGCGAGAACCATACATAGTTTTAAGGCGAGGTATGATAAAGCTCATGGGGCAGGGAGAGAGAGGACCTAGTAGCAATCAGCGAAGAGGCGGGGCCAGGAGCTATGACTCGACCCCTGCAACCACTAATAGGTGAGTACAAATAGGTGAGTACACACACACACACACACACACACACACACACACACACACACACACACACACACACACACACACACACAAACACACACACACACCCACACACACGCTCACACACTCTCACATTCAACACACACACACACACACACACACACACACACACACACACACACACACACACACACACACACACACACACACACCGCTAGCAGTAACCGCTAGCAGTAATCAATGGTAGTGACAACGTCAGTGAACAATTCTACGAGTGATAACTAAAGTTATTAGTTAAAAAAAGTCGAGAGGAAGCCTGAAATCAGTAATATTTCAAAGTGCCAAACCGTTGTGGGTCTACTAGGCACTGTTGCCACACAGATTCAAACATACAAAGATCAAAGTGAGTGTGGAAGCAGAGGTTCAAGAATTACCAGCGTTTGGTTAACAAGTGAAACGTGGGGCACCATACAGTGAGAGTGAAAAAGTTAATAAGCAAAAGGAGAAAGGAAAAATAAAATATACAACAAGGGAAGGTGGCAGTAGTAGGCCTGCTGAGGCAGTGACATCAGAACAAGTTGTGTGCCATTATACATATAAAGTGAAGTGTATATAATGTGAAGTGTATACTATCATAAGTGAAAAGTGAAATCGCGTGAGGAACGCGGGATGTATGAGCATATATGGTTATAAACATCACGGGTGAAGGATCTCCTAAATAGTGGTAGAAGGCCTATGTACGACGACTACATCATCATCATCTGGCAACTTGTCACCACACCGCTGCCAGTGCAAGCATTACTCATCTATTGTGGTTGCATGTTGGCTCTGGATTCTGATCTTGCATCACTGTTAGGTACTGGTCACTCACTCCCGCAAGCTATTACCAGAATTACAATAGAAATAGCTTAGATAAAGTGAAGATAGTGTTGAGGAGAGTGTGAGGAGGACAGCAGTCTAGCGAGGGGTAACGTACTATTACTACCGGTAGTTATTAGCAGTATTAATACTTAAGAAGCTAGGAAGTCCTCTCTCAATGTGACCAAGGAATAGGATAATAACCAGCAGTAATTGATACTTAAATCCAGAAAGGGCAATAAGTGGAGAGAGTAGCAATACTAGGAAAGAAAACTGGGACTAAATTTGAGCCTACACGACAGAGAGGTATAACGGATCTTTCAACCACAACAACCCCTCCCCTACCCCCTAACCATCTCTCCCTCACACACATACACACACACAAGGATTGGGGAAGGGCAAAGAAGACCGCAGATGGAGTACAGTCTAGGGGGTCAGAGACTACAAACATCACTCAAGGAAAAAGATCTTGGGGTGAGTATAACACCAGGCACATCTCCTGAAGCGCACATCAACCAAATAACTGCTGCAGCATATGGGCGCCTGGCAAACCTCAGAACAGCATTCCGACATCTTAATAAGAAATCGTTCAGGACCCTATACACCGTGTACGTTAGGCCCATATTGGAGTATGCGGCACCAGTTTGGAACCCACACCTAGCCAAGCATGTAAAGAAACTAGAGAAAGTGCAAAGGTTTGCAACAAGACTAGTCCCAGAGCTAAGAGGTATGTCCTATGAGTTGAGGTTAAGGGAAATCAACCTGACGACACTGGAGGACAGGAGAGATAGGGGGGACATGATAACGACTTACAAAATACTGAGAGGAATTGACAAGGTGGACAAAGACAGGATGTTCCTGAGACTGGACTCAGTAACAAGGGGACACAGTTGGAAGTTGAAAACACAGATGAATCAGAGGGATGTTAGGAAGTATTTCTTCAGCCACAGAGTAGTCAGGAAGTGGAATAGTTTGGGAAGCGATGTAGTGGAGTCAAGATCCATACATAGCTTTAAGCAGAGGTACGATAAAGCTCATGGTTCAGGGAGAGTGACCTGGTAGCGACCAGTGAAGAGGCGGGGCCAGGAGCTTGGACTCGACCCCTGCAACCTCAACTAGGTGAGTACAAGGGTAGACACTCATAGGAGCTTTAGACCCTAGTAGCAATTTCCACTTTTTATAACTCAGAATTACTTGTATGTATTAGCAGTATCTCTCCCTCACACCTCCCCCATGCACATGAACACACACATATACGCACATACACACACACACACACCTGCACTAGGCGAATACATACACACACACACACACACACACACACACACACACACACACACACACACACACACACACACACACACACGCACACACGCACACACACAAAGTGCCAAACCGTTGTGGGTCAACTAGGCACTGTTGCCACACAGATTCAAACATACAACGATCAAAGTGAATGTGGAAATCAGATCAGAGGGGGGGGACCAGCAAGTGCTGGATGAAATACATATAACCAAGGAAGAGGTGAAGAAGCCTCTGTGCGAACTTGACACCTCAAAGGCGGTGGGACCAGACAACATCTCTCCATGGGTCCTTAAAGAAGGAGCAGAGATATTGTGTGTACCAGTAACAAAGATCTTCAACACATCATTTGAAACTGGGCAACTCCCCGAGGTATGGAAGATGGCAAATGTAGTCCCAATGTTTAAAAAGGGAGACAGACATGAGGCACTAAACTACAGACCTGTATCACTAACGTGTATAGTATGCAAGGTCATGGAGAAGATCATCAGGAGGAGAGTGGTGGAGCACCTGCAAAGAAACAAGTGTGTAATTGACAACCAGCACGGTTTCAGGGAAGGAAAATCCTGTGTCACAAACCTACTAGAGTTTTATGATAAGGTGACAGAAGTAAGACAAGAGAGAGAGAGGGGTGGATCGACTGCATTTTTTTGGATTGCAAGAAGGTCTTCGACACAGTTCCTCACAAGAGGTTACTGCAAAAGCTAAAGGATCAGGCACACATAACAGGAAAGGCACTGCAATGGATCAGCGAATACCTGACAGGGAGGCAACAACGAGTCATGGTACGTGACGAGGTGTCAGAGTGGGCGCCTGTGACAAGCGGGGTTCCACAGGGGTCAGTCCTAGGACCTGTGCTGTTCTTGGTATATGTGAACGATATAGCGGAAGGGATAGACTCAGAAGTGTCCTTGTTTGCAAATGATGTGAAGTTAATGAGAAGAACCAAATAGGATGAGGATCAGGCAGGACTACAAAGAGACCTGGACAGGCTACAAGCCTGGTCCAGTAACTGGCTCCTTGAGTTTAACCCGGCCAAATGCAAAGTCATGAAGATTGGGGAAGGGCAAAGAAGACCTCAGACACAATATAGTTTAGATGGCCAAAGACTGCAAACTTCACTCAAGGAAAAAGATCTGGGGGTGAGTATAACACCGAGCATATCTCCTGAGGCGCACATCAATCAGATAATTGCTGCAGCATACGAGCGCCTGGCAAACCTACGGATAGCGTTCCGATACCTCAGCAAGGATTCGTTCAAGACTCTGTATACCATTTACGTCAGGCCCATACTGGAGTATGCAGCACCAGTTTGGAATCCACACATAGTCAAGCACGTCAAGAAATTAGAGAAGGTGCAAAGGTTTGCAACAAGACTAGTCCCAGAGCTACGGGGATTGTCCTACGAAGAAAGGTTGAAGGAAATCGGCCTGACGACACTGGAGGACAGGAGGGTCAGGGGAGACATGATAATGACATATAAAATACTGCACAGAATAGACAAGGTGGACAAAAACGGGATGTTCCAGAGATGGGACACAGACACAAGAGGTCACAATTGGAAGTTGAAGACTCAGATGAATCAAAGGGATGTTAGAAAGTATTTCTTCAGTCATAGAGTGGTCAGGCCGTGGAATGGCCTAGAAAGTGAAGTAGTGGAGGTGGGAACCATACATAGTTTTAAAGCAAGGTATGATAAAGCTCATGGGGCAGGAAGAGAGAGGACCTAGTAGCAATCAGTGAAGAGGAGGGGCCAGGAGCTATGACTCGACCCCTGCAACCACAAATAGGTGAGTACAAATAGGTGAGTACACACACACACACACACATACACATACACACACACACACACACACACAGATGCACACATACACCCACCGATAAGGACCCTGTTATCAAGCAGTCACTCTACCCTCAGCCTTCTTTCCCCTCCCTCCCCTTCTAATCCCATCACACACACACAAACCTCCCCCACTTCTAAGGGTCACTCATCCTTCTCTTCCCCTCCCCCCCTCCCTGCCTTAATCCCATCCCTCTCTCTCCCACACATGTACAAACACATACACAAGCACATATACACAAGCACAAATACACTTGACACAAACACGTACTCCCCCTTTCCCTAACTGCCTCTCCCCCTCCCCCTAGCCACCTACCTCTCCCTCAAACCATCTAACCCCTCCCCAAACCATCTAACCCCCTCCCCCAATTACCTCTCCCCCTCCAATAACCATCCTCCCCCTCCCTCATAACCATCCATCCCCACTCCCCCTAACCATCTATTCCTCTCCCCCTAACCATCTCTCCCCCTTCCTTCTGTGGAGCAATGGTGCAACCTAGAACTAGGATGAGAACAAGTGGCCCGAAGGACGAATCTCGGAGGGAGGACTGGGAGGCAGAGCTCAAAAAAAGGGAGGAAGACTGGCGAAGGAGGCTAGATGAGCTTGCAAGGAAGATGGAGGAGAGGTTAGCAGCAGAATGCAGAAGGTGGAAGCAATATGCCACAGTAGCAGAAACCGAGATACAGAGATTAGAAGAGGAGCTGAGACATCTGAAACAGCCTAGAGACAAAGATATTAGAGAAGTAGCATCAGCAATGTCTACATCAGACACAGACAACGGGTCTGAAGGGAGCATGGAAGCAAAACTGTATTCAGAGGTCCTGTCAAACCCACATGAGGCCAAAACAAAGACAGGGAGCACACTAGGACAGAATGAGAGGTTGGAAGACATTGAAGAAACTAGGACATGTGCAGGGACCTTATCAGACACTTGTGGGGGCCAGGAACAGGTGAGCAGGAAGGACAAACCAATGAGCATAGGGGTCACAGCTAGGGAAGGGACTGAAGGAAGGAACACTCCAGGGGAAGGAACTAAAACACCTCAGAGGATGCAACGGGAGTCACAATGGGAGGTAGAAAGGGAGAGATCAGTTTTTGTCTATGGGCCAGACGAAGCTAAAGGGGAAACTTATGATGAAAGAAAGCAGGAGGAGAAAAAAGTGATTGAAGGTATCATGAAGGTGATAGGCGAGGGAGACATGACCCAGGTGGCAAATTTTCGGAGAATTGGGTGGTTCACAAAGAAAAGGAATCGGCCTCTCAAAGTAATTTTCAAGGCAGAATCAACCCGAACCATGATCCTGCAGGAGAAAGCAGGGCTGAGAGGCAAACAGGAGTTCATGAGTGTGTAATCCATCGAGACAGAACACAGGAGGAAAGGATGATACTGAAAGAGAGAGTGCAAAAACGAAAGAAGGAATGGGAGGAAATGAAAAAGGTGAGCAGAATAACCCAGGAACAGGTGGAAGGACAAGCACACCCCCCAGAAACACCTGCAGGAGGACTCCAGCCACGACACCCCCAAGGCAACTGAACAATCCAAACCAACCATCACACACCGATCCCTCTGTTCCCACCCCCCCCGCACCACGAACCCTACCCTTACAGCAACCTTCTATGGGAGCTCTTCCTCCACCTCCACTGCAACCCCCCACAGGCCCCCACCAGGGCTCCTGCTCTCCCAACCCCAGTATTCTCCCAGGACCACAGTTACAGTATTAGAACAGAAGTTGAAGGTTTGGTACACAAATGCGGATGTATTAACGAATAAACATGAGGAATTGCAAGAAAGAATCAATGAGAAGTCACAAATAACCCGCACATAAAAGAGAGAAGCTTACGACGACGTTTCGGTCCGACTTGGACCATTGACAAAGTCACACTAACAGAGGTGGAGCAGGACGGCTATATATAGGCAGGAAGAGGTGGAGGTAGTAGTAGTAGTAGTAGTAGTAGTAGTAGTAGTACAAGAATTGTATGTAATACCGACAGGATGAAATGACACATGCACAACACCCGGGCATCCCCACCGTAGACGTTTCGCCATCCAGCCAGCCACTGGATGGAGAAACGTCCACAACAAAGACAACCAGACACCGCACATGTGTCTTAATTTCATCAGTAGTTGTAGTAGAAGAAGAAGAGGTAGTAGTAGTGGTAGTGGTAGAAGTGGGAAATAAGGAAGACGAGCCAGTCAAAAACAAAGGAAGGGGAGCACTGCAAGAGAGCTAGAAACCCACAGAGGGAGAGCAAGCGCACCGAGGTGCGTGAAAGGGGAAGTGGTGAGCTTCTCTCTTTTATGTGCGGGTTATTTGTGTATCGTTCCAGTCACGGTATTGTGCCTTTTTGTTATTTAATGAGAAGTCCCCAGATGTCATAGCAGTTACAGAAACAAAACTCACGCAGGCAGTAACAGATGCAATCTTCCCACCAGGATACCAGATCATGAGGAAAGATAGAAGGGGCAGAGGGGGAGGAGGGGTTGCTCCGCTCGTAAAAACCGATGGAAATTCGAGAAAATGGGAGGCATAGACGAGACAGGAGAAAGGGACTACGTAGTAGGTACACTTCAGTCTGGAGAGCACAAGGTTGTCATTGCAGTGATGTATAATCCACCACAGAACTGCAGGAGGCCAAGAGAGGAATATGAAGAGAGCAACAGAGCAATGGTGGACACACTTGCTGAGGTGGCAAGAAGAGCTCACTCCAGCAGAACAAAGTTGCTGGCTATGGGGGATTTCAACCACAGGGAGATTGACTGGGCAGACCTGGATCCGCATGGGGGTCCCAAAACATGGAGAGCCAAGATGTTGGATGTGGTGCTGGAAAACCTCATGCACCAACATGTTAAGGACACTACCAGAGTGAGAGGGGAGGATGAACCAGCAAGATTGGACCTTGTGTTCACCCTGGGCAGTTCAGACATTTAGGACATCACATATGAGAGTCCCCTAGGAGCTAGTGACCACTTGGTTCTGTGCTTTGAATACATAGTAGAGTTGCAAGTGTAGAGAATAACAGGAGTTGAATGGGAAAAGCCTGACTATAAAAGAAAGGACTACATAGGGTTGAGGAACTTCTTGCAGGAGGTTCCATGGGACAGAGAACTGGCAGGAAAGCCAGTAAATGAAATGATGGAATATGTAACAACAAAATGCAAGGAGGCAGTGGAAAGGTTTATTCCCAAGGGCAACAGAAACAATAAAAAGACCAGAACGAGCCCCTGGTTTGCCCGACAGTGTAAGGAGGCAAAAACAAAGTGCAATAGAGAATGGAAAAAGTACAGAAGGCAGAGAACACATGAAAATAGGGAGATCAGTCGCAGAGCCAGGAACGAGTATGCACAGGTAAGGAGGGAGGCCCAGCGACAGTATGAAAATGACATAGCATCGAAAATCAAGACTGACCCGAAACTGTTGCATAGCCACATCAGGAGGAAGACAACAGTCAAACACCAGGTGATCAGACTGAGGACAGAAGGTGGAGAACTCACAAGAAATGATCAGGAGGTATGTGAGGAGCTAAACAGGAGATTTAAGGAAGTTTTTACAGTAGAGACAGGAAGGGCTGTGGAAAGACAGCACAGAAGAAAACATCAAGAGGGAATATACCAACAAGTGTTGGATGACATACGAACAACCGAGGAGGAGGTGCAGAAGCTGCTAAGTGACCTTGATACCTCAAAGGCGATGAGACCAGACATCATCTCCCCATGGGTCCTTAGAGAAGGAGCAGAGATACTGTGCTTGCCGCTAACCACAATCTTCAACACATCCCTTAAAACTGGGCAACTACCTGAGAAATGGAAGACAGCAAATGTAGTCCCCATATTTAAGAAAGGAAACAGAAATGAGGCACTAAACTACAGACCTGTGTCTCTGACATGTATTGTGTGCAAAGTCAAGGAGAAGATTATCAGGAGGAGAGTGGTGGAACACCTGGAACGGAACAAGATTATAAATGAAAACCAGCATGGGTTCATGGAAGTCAAATCCTGTGTCACAAACCTCCTGGAGTTTTATGACAAGGTAACAGAAGTAAGACACGAGAGAGAGGGGTGGGTTGATTGCGTTTTCCTAGACTGCAGGAAGGCCTTTGACACAGTTCCCCACAAGAGATTAGTGCAGAAGCTGGAGAACCAGGAACATATAACAGGGAGGGCACTGCAATGGATCAGGAATACCTGACAGGGAGGCAACAACGAGTCATGGTATGTGAAGAGGTATAACAGTGGGCGCCTGTGACGAGCGGGATCCCACAAGGGTCAGTTCTAGGACCAGTGCTATTTTTGATATATGCGAACGACATGATGGAAGGAATAGACTCTGAAGTGTCCTTATTCGCAGATGATGTGAAGTTGATGAGAAGAATTAAATCGGATGAGGATGAGGCAGGACTGCAAAGACACCTGGACAGGCAGGACATGTGGTCCAGAAACTGGCTTCTCGAATTCAACCCTGCCAAATGCAAAGTCATGAAGATTGGGGAGGGGCAAAGAAGACCGCAGACAGAGTATAGGCTAGGTGGACAAAGACTACAGACCTCACTCAGGGAGAAATACCTTGGGGTGACCATAACACCGAGCACGTCTCCGGAGGCACACATCAACCAAATAACTGCTGCAGCATATGGGCGCCTGGCAAACCAGAGAATAGCGTTCCGATACCTTAATAAGGAATCGTTCAAGACACTGTACACTGTGTATGTTAGGCCCATACTGGAGTATGCAGCACAAGTCTGGAACCCACACCTGGTCAAGCACGTCAAGAATTTAGAGAAAGTACAATGGTTTGCAACAAGGCTAGTCCCAGAGCTCAAGGGATTGTCGTACGAGGAAAGGTTGAGGAAAATCGGACTGACGACACTGGAGGACAGAAGGGTCAGGGGAGACATGATAACGACATACAAGATACTGCGGGGAATAGAGAAGGTGGACAGATATAGGATGTTCCAGAGAGGGGACACAGAAACAAGGGGTCACAGCTGGAAGCTGAAGACTCAGACGAGTCACACTGTCGTTAGGAAGTATTTCTTCAGTCATAGAGTCGTCAGGAAGTGGAATAGCCTAGCAAGTGAAGTAGTGGAGGCAGGAACCATACATAGCTTTAAGAAGAGGTATGACAAAGCTCAGGAAGCAGAGAGGGAGATGACCTAGTAGCGATCAGGTGAGTACAATTAGGTGAGTACACATACACACACACAGCAGCGAGTCATGGTATGTGGCGAGGTGTCAGAGTGGGCACCTGTGACCAGCGGGGTCCCATAGGGGTCAGTCCTAGGACCAGTGCTGTTTCTGGTATTTGTGAACGACATGACGGAACGAATAGATGACGTGAAGATGATGAGAAGAATTCATTCGATCGAAGACCAGGCAGAACTACAAAGGGATCTGGACAGGCTTCAGACCTGGTCCAGCAATTGGCTCCTGGAGTTCAACCTCACCAAGTGCAAAGTCACGAAGATTGGGGAAGGACAAAGAAGACCGCAGATGGAATACAGTCTAGGGGGCCAGGGACTATAAACCTCACTCAAGGAAAAAGATCTTGGGTGAGTATAACACCAGTCACATCTCCTGAAGCGCACATCAACCAAATAACTGCTGCAGCATATGGGCGCCTAGCAAACCTCAGAACACCATTCCAACATCTTAATAAGGAATCGTTCAGGACCCTGTACACCGTGTACGTTAGGCCCATATTGGAGTATGCGGCACCAGTTTGGAACCCACACCTAGCCAAGCACGTAAAGAAACTAGAGAAAGCGCAAAGGTTTGCAACAAGTCTAGTTCCAGAGCTAAGAGGTATGTCCTACGAGGAGAGGTTAAGGGAAATCAACCTGACGACACTGGAGGACAGGAGAGAAAGAGGGGACATGATAACGACATACAAAATGCTGAGAGGAATTGACAAGGTGGACAAAGACAGGATGTTCCAGAGATTGGACACAGTAACAAGGGGACACAGTTGGAAGTTGAAGACACAGATGAATCACAGGGATGTTAGGAAGTATTTCTTCAGCCACAGAGTAGTCAGGAAGTGGAATAGTTTGGGAAGCGAAGAAGTGGAGGCAGGATCCATACATAGCTTTAAGCAGAGGTATGATGAAGCTCACGGTATAGGGAGAGTGACTTAGTAGCGACCAGTGAAGAAGCGGGGCCAGGAGCTTGGACTCGACCCCTGCAACCTCAACTAGGTGAGTACAACTAGGTGAGTACACACACACACACGTACATACACCATAAGGAGATTAACTGGGAGAATTTGGAGCCACGTAGGGGACCAGAGACGTGGAGCCATGTTAAGCACACAACCAGAGTGGGAGAGAGAAAGAGAGGTGACAATGAACCAGCAAGGCAGACCTCGTATTCACCTTGAGCGGTTCAGACATAGAAGTTATCACACACGAAAGATCCGTCGGGGCTAGTGACCATGTAGTCTTGAGTTTCGAATCCACAGTAGACTTAACAATGGAGAGTGAAGCAGCTCGAGAATGTTGGGAGAAGGCAAACTTCCAAAACTGGGACTACTTAAGCATGAGGCAATTCCTACCTGGGGTGATGTGGGTAAGCGAGCTAGAGGGAAAGACAATAAAATAAATGATGGAACACGTGGCCACAATGTGCAGGAAGGGAGTGGAGAAGTGCGTACTTAAGGGCAACAAAAACAATGGGAAGAGCGGAGTGAGCCCATGGTTTATCAGGAAATGTGCTAGAACATGGAAAATGTATGGAAGGCAAAAGACACAGGAAAACAGGGAGTTGAGCTGAACAGCCAGAAATGAATATGCATAGATAATGAGAGAACTCCACTGTCAATACAAGAATGACAAAGCATCAAAAGCCAAATCTGACCCTAAGTTGTTATTCAGCCACATCCGGAGGAAAACAACAGTCAAGGATCAGGCAATCAGGTTGAGGAAGGAAGGAGGGCAGCTCACAAGGAATGACCAGGAAGTATGTGAAGAGATTCAGGGATGTATTCACAGTTTAGACAGAAAGTCTCCCAGCAAACCTAGTTGGTACGTTGCGTAAACAAATGCTGGATACACTGTACACAACGGAGGAGGAGGTAGAGAAGCTGCTAGAGACCTAGATACCTCGATGGCGATGGTCCCAGATAACATCTTTCCTTGGGTCCTGAGAAAAAGGGGCAGATGCACTGTGTGTACTATTAACAACAATCTTCAATAAATCTATCGAAACAGGGCAACTGCCTGAGGTGTGGAAACAGACAGGCTGCACTAAATTACAGACAAGTGTGGCTGAAATGTATTGTATGCAAAGTTATGGAGAAGATTCTCGGGAAAAAACTGGTGGAACACCTAGAACGGAATGTACTAATACATAGCAACTAACATGGCTTCAGGGAAGGAAAATACTGTATCACAAACCTGTTGGAGATCTGTGACAACGTAAGACCATAAGAACACAAGAAAGAAGAAACAATACAACAGGCTTGCTGACCCATACGAGACAAGTTCAAGTCTCCTACCGTCCTAAGCCAATGACCCAACCCGGTCAGGACAGGTCACATCCACTTAATGAAGCAGCAGAGCATCAGAACCACTAGCACAAGCTAGTCAGGCCCAACTCACACCCACTCATGTATTTATCCAACCTATTTTTAAAAGTACACTACATCTTAGCATCTATTACCAAACCAGTGATTTCCTATATCCTTCACGAATCTGAATTTTTTTTCAATTTGAAACCATTGCTGCTAGTCCTGTCTAGGCTAGATATTTTTAGCACGCTGTTTACATCTCCTTTATTTACTCATGTTTTCCATTTATACACCTCAATCATATCCCCCATAATTATATGCCTTTCGAGAGAGTGCAGATTCAGGGCCCTCAGTCTATCCTTAAAGGGAAGATTTCTGATACACGAGATCAACTTTGTCATCCTCCTCTGCATGTTTTCCAGTGCATTTATCCATTCTGTAATATGGTGACCAGTACTGTGCATTATAGTCTAAATGAGGCCTAACCAAAGATATATAGAGCTGAAGAACAACCTGAGGACTTCTATGGATAGACTGTATCTCCTTTGACTGTAGTAAGGCTTCCGATACACTATCACACAAGAGACTTGTTGAAAAACTAGAGAAGCAGACAGGAATAGGAGGGAAATTACTGTAGTAGATCATGGCGCATTTGACAAGAAGGAAATAACGTGTGTCGGTCCTAGACG
The DNA here is from genome assembly GCF_038502225.1 of Cherax quadricarinatus. Lineage (NCBI taxonomy): Eukaryota > Metazoa > Arthropoda > Malacostraca > Decapoda > Parastacidae > Cherax > Cherax quadricarinatus. The sequence continues at coordinate 43,036,392 of NC_091307.1, forward strand.
AGGTGTCAGAGTAGGTGCATGTGTCGAATGGGGTTCCACAAGGGTCAGTTCCACGTTTTGAGGTGTTTTCTATAAATGAGAATGGCATGACGGAAGGTATAGAGTCAGAGGTGTGCCGTATTGCAGACGATGTGAAGCTAATGAGGAAAATACAAGCGAACCAGGATCAGGTAAGCCAACAAGGGCATCTGGACAGGCTGCAAGCCTGGTCAGACAAATGGCTCTCTGAGTTTAAAAAACTAACCCCAGCAACTGCAAAGTTATGAAGCCTGAAGAAGGACAAAGAAGACTGCAGATAGAGCTCAAGGACTGCAAAACTCACTCAAGGAAATGGGTATTGGGGTGAGCATCATACCAAGTACATCTACTGTGATGTACATCAACCAAATAACTACTGCAGCATATGGGCGCCTGGCAAACAAGAGAACAGCGTTTCGACATCTAAGTAAGGAGTCATTCATGATGCTGTACACTGTGCACATCAGACCTATATTGGACTACGCAGCATCATTATGGAAGACACACACCTCTTTAAAAGCATCAAGAAAGTAGAGAAAGTTTAAAGATATGTGACAAGACTAGTCCCTGAGAAAAGGTTGAGGGAACTCAACCTGACAACACAGGAAGACAGGAGGGATAGAGGGGACATGATAACGACATGTAAAAATACTGAGAGGAATAGACAGGGTAGATAAAGACAGAATATTTCAAAGTTGTGACACAGCAAAAAGGTGTCACAACAGGAAATTGAACATTCACATGAGTCACAGGGAAGTTAGGAAGTATTTCTTCAGCCATAGAGTTGTCAGGAAGCGGAATAGTCTGGAGAGTGATGTAGTGGAGGCAGGATCCATGTATAGCTTTACGAAGAGGTATGAAACAGCTCATGGAGCAGGAAGAGAGTGAACCTATTAACAACCAGTGAAGAGGCAGCACCTAGAACCATGACTTGACCTCTGCAACCACAATTAAGTGAATGTACATACAGACACACACACACACACACACACACACACACACACACACACACAAACAAACAAACAAACACACTCGCACATACACACACACACACACACACACACACACACACACACACACACACACACACACACACACACACACACACACACACACACACATACACACACACAAACACACACAGGGCAATTGCAAAGAGGAAACAGCATCTGAAACAGGTACACCCCTACTGAACGAGCAGCCAAACAGAAAGGAAGGAGACACGACTTACGCTAAGTCCCTATCAGCCCATCAAGGAGGGCTGAGGAATGAAGGGAAAGGGCAGTTGGGAACAGGGATAACAGCAATGGAGGGAAGAGAAGGCAGAGAGCTGAATAGGTTCCATGTAGAGGCACGACCATCCAAAGAGGAAAAAATAATGAAGACAATGGCCATGTACAAATGGGATCCAGAGATACTTTGGGAAATGGGAGGAGTAGAGGGAGAAGTCAATGTTCATTCATTGGCTTCAGAAGAGTGAAGGGAGGGCACATGATGAAAGATGACAGGAAGAAAAAACGGGAGATTGAAAACATCATCAAAGAAATAGGCGAGTAGGACATGACTGAGATAGTAAATTTTCAGATAATAGGGTGGGGGCAGGGGCGTACTCGAAGGGGAAAAAACAGGCCGGTCAAGCTGATTTTCAAGACAGAAACGGTGGGAAACAGGATCCTGCATGAGAAATCATGGCTGAAGTATTTTTCAACAACAGGTGGGTGTTCCTAGAATGAGACAGAATATGATCAGAATGACAGCAGCTGAGTGAGAAGACAAAGAAGCAAAAGGGTTAGGAGGAGAGACAAGGACAGAATCAGCAGAGGACAAAAAGAGCAGGGTAGAGCAACAAGTGCAGGCAGAAACAGAACCACTCCTAGACCCCCACATGAAAACACACTATCCCAACACAAACTGCAATCCACACTTACAGTCTCCCCCCCCCCATCCCCACTAACCAGTAGAATCCCACAGCACACTGCCAGGTCCCTCACCTTCACAGACACCCCAGAACACAGTGGTGTTCTGGAGGGGACCGAAGGAATTACAAATAAGTGGGAGGAGTAGCTCTAAGCCAAAAAGGCATCACCAGACATCATAGCTTTCACAGAAACTAAACTCACTTGGAATAATAACAGATGCCATCTTTTCAATGGGACATCTGGTCATGAGGATAGACAGAGGGAACAGAGTGGGTGGAACAGTGGCACTGCTCATCAAAAACTGAAGTGAGTTTGAGGAGCTGGAGAGAGGAGACAGAGGAGAAACAAGAGGCTACGTAATACAAACACATTAGTCTGAAGGTCCCAAGATGGTAATTGCAGTGATGTATTATCCACCACAGAACAGCAGGAGGCCAAGGCAAGAGAATGATGAGAGTAATAGAGCAATGGCTGAGACACTGAAGTGGTCAGAAAGGCTCATGTGAGTAGGGCAAAGCTACTTATTATGGGTGACTTCAACAACAATGAAATCGCTTGGGAAAATCTGGAACCACATGGGGACCCAGAAAGTGAAGGGTTAAGATGATGGAGGTGGTACTGGAAAATCTCATGCACCATCACGTAAAGAGGAAACAGAGGAGAGGATGAACCAGCGACACTGGACCTAATATTCACCTTGGGTAGTGCAGGTATTGAGGATATTACATATGAAAGACCCCTCAGGTCCAGTGATCTCATGGTTCTGAGCTTCAAATACATAGTAGAGTTACAAGTGGAGAGGGAAGCAGGAAGGGCAAGACGAATGAAGCCAATCTACAAGAGAGGGACTACACAGGCATGAAGATTTTCCTGCACAGGGTTCAGTGGGACAGAAAACTGGCAGAGAAGTCAGAAAACTAGGTGATGGAATATGTGACACCAATATGCAAGGAAGCTGAGGAAAGGTTTGTACCTAAGGGTAACAAAAATAACGAGATGGCCAGGGTGAACCCTTGGTTCACCCTAAGGAGTAGAGAGGCCAAAACCAAGTGTGCTAGAGAATGGAAGAAGTATAGAAGGCAAAGGACCCAGAAGAATAAGGAAAGAAGTCGTAGAGCCAGAAATGAATATGCACAGGTAAGAAGGGATGCCCAACGGCAATATGAAAATGACATAGCAGCGACACCTATATATGACCCGAAGCTGTTGCACAGCCACATCAGGAGGAAAACTACAGTGAAGGACCAGATAATCAGACTGAGAAAGGCAGGAGGGGAGATCACAAGAAACAATCGCGAAGTATATGAAGAACTCATCATAATATTCAAAGAAGTGTTCACAAAGGAGACAGAAGGAATTCCAGAAAGACGAAGAGATGGGGTACACTTTCAAGTGAGGGACACAATACATACAACCGAGAAAGAAGTGAACAGGCTGTTAATCGAGCTAAATACCTCCAAGGCTATGCGACCGGATATCTTTCCATGGGTCCTGAGACAGGGAGCAGAGGTGCAATGTGTACATCTAAGAACAATCTTCAACATATGTTTAGCAACAGAGCGACTACCTGATATATGGAAGACAGAAAATGTATTCTCATTTTTTAAAAAAAGAGACAGACACGAAGCACTAAACTACAGAGCAGTGTCACTGACATGTATATTATGCAAAGTCATGGAGATGATCATCAGGAGAAGAGTGGTGGAGCACCTAGAAAGAATGAGCTTATCAATGACAGGCATTGCAAAGGATCAGGGAATACCTGTCAGGAAGACGTCAGCGAGTCATGGTACATGATGAAGCGTCAGAGTGGTCACCTGTGACGAGCGGGGTTTCACAAGGGTCAGTCCTAGGACCGGTGCTGTTTCTGGCATTTGTGAACGAAATGATATAAGGAATAGCATCCGAAGCATCGCTCTTTTCAGATGATGAGCTTGATTAGAAGAATTCAGTCGCACGGGGACCAGGCAGAACTACACAGGGATCCAGACAGGCTGCAGGCCTGGTCCACCAACTGGCTCCTGGAGATCAACCTCACCAAGTGCAAAGTCATGAAGATTGGGGAAGGGCAAAGAAGACCGCAGATGGATTACAGTCTAGGGTGACAGAGACTACAAACCTCACTCAAGGAAAAGGACCTTGGGGTTAGTACACCTGGCACATCTGAGGCGCACATCAGCCAAATAACTACGGTAGCTTACAGGAGCCTAGGAAACTTAAGAACAGCATTCCGACATTAGGACATTAGGCCAATATTGGAATATGCAGTACCAGTTTGAAACCAACACCTAGCCAAGCACGTACGAAAGTACAAAGGTTTGCAACTAGACTGGTCCTGGAGCTAATGGGTATGTTCTACGAGGAGAGGTTAAGAGAAATTGACCCGACGACACTGGAGGACAGGAGAAATAGAGGGGACATGATAACGACATACAAAACACTGAGAGGAATTGAAAAGATGGACAGAGACAGGATTTTCTAGAGATGGGACACAGCAACAAGTGGTCACAGTTAAAAGTTGAAGACTCAGATGAATCACAGAGATGTTAGGAAGTATTTCTTCAGTCACAGAGTTGTTGGGAAGTGAAATAGTCTGAGAAGTGATGTAGTGGAAGCAGGATCCATACATAGCTACAAGAAGAGGTATGATAAAGCTCATGGAGCAGGAAGAGTGACCTAATAGCGGCTAGTGAGGCGGGCTAAAACAGCACGGGTTAGATCCCCCGTCTACCCGCTGTTTATATATATATATATATATATATATATATATATATATATATATATATATATATATATATATATATATATATATATATATATATATATATATATATTAATTATAGAGGAATAAGTTTTCTGAGCATACCAGGAAAAGTGTACGGTAGGGTTATAATTGAAAGAATTAGAGGTAAGACAGAATGTAGGATTGCGGATGAGCAAGGAGGCTTCAGAGTAGGTAGGTGATGTGTAGATCAAGTGTTTACATTGAAGCATATATGTGAACAGTATTTAGATAAAGGTAGGGAAGTTTTTATTGCATTTATAGATTTAGAAAAGGCATATGACAGAGTGGATAGAGGAGCAATGTGGCAGATGTTGCAAGTATATGGAATAGATGGTAAGTTACTAAATCCTGTAAAGAGTTTATATGAGGATAGTGAGGCTCAGGTTAGGGTGTGTACAAGAGAGGGAGACTACTTCCCGGTAAAAGTAGGTCTTAGACAGGGATGTGTCATGTCATGGTTGTTTAATATATTTATAGATGGGGTTGTAAAAGAAGTAAATGCTAGGGTGTTCGTGAGAGGGGTGGGATTAAATTATGGGGAATTAAATACAAAATTTGAATTGACACAGTTACTTTTTGCTGATGATACTGTGCTTGTGGGATATTCTAAAGAAAAATTGCAAAGGTTAGTGGACGAGTTTGGGAGTGTGTGTAAAGGTAGAAAGTTGAAAGTGAATATAGAAAAATGTAAGGTGATGAGGGTATCAAATGATTTAGATAAAGAAAAATTGGATATCAGATTGGGGAGGAGGAGCACAGAAGAAGTGAATGTTTTCAGATATTTGGGAGTTGACGTGTCAGCGGATGGATTTATGAAGGATGAGGTTAATCATAGAATTTATGAGGGAAAAAAGGCGAGTGGTGCATTGAGGTATATGTGAGACAAGAAACGTTATCTAAGGAGGCAAAGAATGGAATGTTTGAAAGTATAGTAGTACCAACACTCTTATATGGGTGTGAAACTTGGGTTGTAAATGCAGCAGCGAGGAAGTGGTTGGAGGCAGTGGAGATGTCCTGTTTAAGGGCAATATGTGGTGTAAATATTATGCAGAAAATTCGGAGTGAGGAAATTAGGAGAAGGTGTGGAGTTAATAAAAGTATTAGTCAGAGGGCTGAAGAGGGGTTGTTGAGGTGGTTTGGTCATTTAGAGAGAATGGATCAAAGTAGAATGACATGGAGAGCATTTAAATCTGTAGGGGAAGGAAGGCGGGGTAGGGGTCGTCCTCGAAAAGGTTGGAAGGAAGGGTAAGGGAGGTTTTGTGGGCGAGGGGCTTGGACTTCCAGCAGGCGTGCATGAGCGTGTTCAATAGGAGTGAATGGAGACGAATGGTATTTGGGACCTGACGATCTGTTGGAGTGTGAGCAGGGTAATATTTAGTGAAGGGATTCAGGGAAACCGGTTATTTTTATATAGCCGGACTTGAGTCCTGGAAATGGGAAGTACAATGCCTGCACTCTAAAGGAGGGGTTTTGGGATATTAGCAGTTTGGAGGGATATGTTGTGTATCTTTATACGTACATACTTCTAAACTGTTGTGTTCTGAGCACCTCTGCAAAAACAGTGATTATGTGTGAGTGTGGTGAAAGTGTTGAAAGATGATGAAAGTATTTTCTTTGTTGGGGATTTTCTTTCTTTTTGGGTCACCCTGCCTCTGTGGAAGACGGCCGATTTGTTAAAAAAATGTATATATATATATATATATATATATATATATATATATATATATATATATATATATATATATATATATATATATATATATATATATATATATAATTTATTTATTTATGTATGTATGTATATATACACACACACGCACCGTATTTTGCGGCGAACAAAACGCTTCGGAATCGTGCCCTCCCCTTTCCCCCATTCCGACTATATATTTAGATATCTTGATCAGTATTTTACAATTATTATTTGTCAACGTAGACATATACATAAACTGGCGTCTGTATTTCTAACGGCTGTGCTGGCCACCAGAGGACGATACTGACAAGGATCTACATCGAGAATTTATTATTGGGGTCCGTGTCACTTATGTGACAAGTTTCATACTTTTCACCAAAACTTCTTAATTTTCATCAGTTTCTCTCTAAACTGTCCCACTTTGTAGTTTAAGGATACTCAAAACCTTTTCCCACTGAATGTCTGTTAGTTCTTTGTTTATAATGTCCGAGTCTGGTGCTAAAGTTTAGTAGTGAAAGATAAATTTAATTAGAATCCCATCATTTATACGTTTACTAGACAGTGATTTACCCTTGTTTGTACTCCTATTATTTTAGAATTCTGTGTTCGCGATACGTTTAATATCAGATTGCTATGTCTGTGATTGGCTCCTCATTATTAGTGAAGATCAAACGTTCCGTTTTTTTTTTTCATATATTTTAGTTTCTGCAATCTGTTTGTGTACGAATGGTATATAATACCGACAAGATGAGATTAAGACACATGTGCAACATCTGGGTATCTTTATTGTAGACGTTTCGCCATCCAGTGGCTTTATCAATACAAATTCTAGGACATAACTTGAAGACAGTAGAACTATGTACAGAAGATGAGGTAATCAGTCCCTCATCCTAGGAGTAGGTGCGAAGAGCACCATAGTCGTGGAGATTCTGAAGCAGAAGAAAGGAGCCTGGCGCTTATATAGTAACGTCAGGTGTAGCAGACGAGGGCATATTCACTGGTAGGCGGGATTCCCCAGTGGAAGTAGGTCCTTCCCAAAGAGATGGGTTAGTTGTAGTAGTAGTTGTCGTAGTCGTGAAGGTTATGTACATGTCCTCAGAATTAAGATTCCATGATGTTGCAGTGTCTGACAAGTTGTGTACGAATGGTATATAATACCGACAGATGTTGCACATGTGTCTTAATCTCATCTTGTCGGTATTATATACCATTCGTACACAACTTGTCAGACACTGCAACATCATGGAATCCCGCCTACCAGTGAATATGCCCTCGTCTGCTACACCTGACGTTACTATATAAGCGCCAGGCTCCTTTCTTCTGCTTCAGAATCTCCACGACTATGGTGCTCTTCGCACCTACTCCTAGGTTGAGGGACTGATTACCTCATCTTCTGTACATAGTTCTACTGTCTTCAAGTTATGTCCTAGAATTTGTATTGATAAAGCCACTGGATGGCGAAACGTCTACAATAAAGATACCCAGATGTTGCACATGTGTCTTAATGCAATCTGTTTATTGAAAGCAAACTTTTCACAGATCCCGGTATGTGTCTGCTTGACTATATAATTCAATGCAATGTTTCCGGTACATTGCCGTTGTCTATCTTTTTGTTTGTTTAACATTTGGAAGGTTTAAATGCACAAGTAGTATAAAGAACTGTGAAGGATTTTTAACATTTTCAAGATAGATTTAAATTTTCATTTGTATTTATGAATTTCTTTGCCATTGTTGACGGTGCTGTTAATGCAAGGACTCTTAGCATATTCTAGTTCTCAGCATTATATCCTAGCATTCTTACGGTAATATTTTTTTTATCCCAACACTTCTTTAACAAAAGATCAATTTTACACTGAGTTCTTCTCCTTCGTGTGATCCTTAGTTTCATTATCCATGTTAATTTCGAGTAATTAAATTGTCATTTCCAGGAAACCGTAGACATTGTTTCTAATTACAGTCTCCATCTGATTACCTAAAAATAATATTAAGCTGAATGAATGATCTTCGACAGCATACCTTACATCTCCCTTCCCAAATACTGAAGAAACCTTTGCTAGTTTCCGAGCGACAGACACAATGCACCTTCTTATGATTTTCACATATAATGTTCAGTAGGTATAACATTTATCTACATTCTTTTATAAGTTCTTGTCTTGTTAACATACAGTTTCTTTAAGAGATTTTAAATATCAATGCCAAAAAACAACTTTTGCGGCTAAATACAGTTGCAAATACAGTGGTAAAAGCTGTATTACGTTTAGAAACAATTTCTCATTGCAGCTTGTATTTCTTCTTTTGTTGTAAATGGTCATGTCACTGCAGTTACATTTTTTTCCTTTGACTTATTTGAAGAATTATTTTAAGCTACCTTAGATGTTGTGTAACCATGTGTAGTTAATATGATCTTAGAGGTCACTACTCAGTTAAAATTTCGATTTTATATTATGTTTTATGCCTATAATTTAAATGAGATGATGTGTTACACTTTCTTCTATAATTTTCCCATCTTACATTTTATTATATATTATATTATATTTCTGTAGATATTTAGGCTCTTTAAAAATCTCATTCACATTTTCTCTACATTATTAGGCATCTCCGAAGATATATCTAGAAAAGATTGCCTTTTTTTTATGATTTTTTTTTAATTTTCGACCTTATCGTATTTATTTTGCTAATAATTTGAGAAGACCTCATCCAGTCTGCTTCAAAATTTCAACGTATGTGACGTGTCACTAGCTCCAGATAATTTTGGGACTATCGGTATATCCAGGTGTCCCATCACCAAAACTGTTAAACAGATTGTGTACATCTTGAAATGGCTGAGATAAATTAAAAAAAAAAACATTGATGTACCTCCTAACTTGATGACGACTGTGGTATGCTAAGAATATGTTACATTTTATTCGGCGTATGTCACACACCCATATAGGCATGTCTCCCAACCAGCGAACCAGGGGTCCCCGTCGTTTTACCAGTGCCTTGGTTCAACCAACCAATCACATGGAAGCCCACCAAAGCTGTGAAGCGATGTGGTACACATCGCTTCACACATCGTCTTCACACATCGTCTTCACACATCGCTGTGAAGCGATGTGGTAAGACAACCTTGGTAGACTTGCCTTCCCTTCTGGTCGTCACGGTTAACTGTGTCTTGTGTTTACATTTGCCTCATTGATCACCGTGTCTTATGCTTGCATTTGCCTCCTTGTATATACCTATAAATACTGTACATAGACTATTTATGTTATAAATACCAGCTTATTTTTGGTAAAGAAAATAAATTAATTTATTTTCTGCTGTGTTTTTGTTCATTCATTAAGTGGTTATTGCATTATGGCAAGGTGTGCAGGTCATATCCACACCTGTGTACGTAATAGCGACGATGAGTGAAGAAGTCCAGGTGTGTGAGAGCAGACCTGACCATTTTTTTTAATGTAAAAAAGGTTGCCAAGATAATAACGCACGTTAAATTTTTTTTAATACATTTCCGTTTACCTCTTTAGAACGACCTCATTGCTGATGCATCTTAGGGCGAGGACATATAACCCATTAAGTTTTGCTTGTACACTGAAAAATAGATAAATAAATACTTATAATCTTTGTAATCTGTGCTATTATTAGAGAAAGATTCATCTGAGCGGCATAAAATTTTCTCCACTTTTGCTCTTTCGCGAAAACAACGTTTAAACTATAATTATTTTATATATTTATGAAACAAATAGTGAAATCCATAGATGGAAAGTTGGAGGCATTGGAAAGATGGAGGGAAGATTTTGAAAAACTGTGTAATATTGTTAAACATAGGGAATCTGTGATTTCGTGCAATTGGCAGGGAGGTATAAGTTCTTGTAGGAGTGACGAAGAGCCAGATTATAAGTGTGGGGGAGGTGCGTGAGGCTGTGTGTAGAATGGGATTGAGGGGATAAAAATAGAAGTATTAAAAGCAGATGTAGATACAGTTTAAAAATGATTGTTGGTTTTATTTAATAAATGTATGAACAAGGGGAAGATACATAGAGCATGCATAGTTCCTTTCTATAAACTCATTAGGGACGAAAGAGTGAAAGAATTTTAAGGGAATTAGCCTGCAAAGTTTACTTGCTAAGGTGTATTTACAGTGAAGCCTATAAGTAAACAGTATTTAGATAAGGTTAAAGAAGTTTTCGTTGCATTTATAGATCGGAAAAAGGTATATGAAAGAGTGGACAAGAAGCAATGTGGAAGATATTGCAAATGTATAGAATAGAAGGTAGGCTACTAAAATCAGTTAAGAGTTTTTAAGATTGATTGTTAACTAGTGCATAATTCAGTAAGTTTTTCCATTCTTTGGCGCCATATGAACATACAGTAGGTCATTTTAGTGTGTTATGTGGAAGAAATCTTCCCGCATCGTCTTCAAAATATCAACACTCGTGTATCCCATTGAGAAGAAGGTTGGCATTCTTAATGAGTCTCATTGCACCTTTTTCACCAATTTTAACCTCGAAATAGTATAACATCATTTTACCGTATTGCATTATTTCTCCGTAGTGCTAGTGAGAGACTTGCGATTCAAAGAAATGTACTTATCCTCCTCTTCCTCATATTGAATTCGAATACATCACATGAGAATGCGCTAAGTGTTTAGCGCGTTGTCATGATTAAAATACAATAATTGCGAACAGCATCAATCTCCAATGGCTGATTTATTTTAAGAAATCAATGAAAACTTAATTGGATTTGTGCTGTGATGATGCATATTTGTGTAAGTTTTAGTATGCTAATTTTATTAATCAAATTCATGTATGTGAAATAACCGGAAAATATCTCTTCTCTACAAAAATAAATCACAGTGTTTGGTTTTATTAGGTTATAATTTGTTATATCTGCATAATGTTCATTCAGGAAATATTGCTTATTTATTTAAATACAAACAAACCTATTTCCTTTAACTCTAAATGCTGGAGTGATTCAGTATAGAAATCTGAGGTGTTTCAGTAGAGGAGCCTGATGTAATTCAGTATAGGAGCCTGGGATCATTCAGTATAGGAGCCTGAGGTGATTCAGTATAGGAGCCTAGGATGATTCAGGACAGGAACCAGGGGTGATTCAATATAGGAGACTGAGGTGATTCAGTATAGGAGCTTGAGGTGATTCAGTATAGGAGCCTGGGATGATTCACTATAGGAACCTGGAGTAATTCAGTACAGAAGCCTGATGTGATTCAGTATAGAAACCTGAGGTGATTCAGTATAGGAGCCTCGGATGATTCAATATAGGAGCGTGGGGTGTTTCATTATAAGAGCCTGGCGTGATTCAGTATAGGAGCATGGAATAATTCAGTATAGGAACCTGGGGCGATTCAGTATAGGAGCCTGGGGTGATTCAGTATAGGAGCCTGGGGTGATTCAATATAGGAACCTCGGATGATTTAATATAGGAGCCTAGGGTGTTTCATTATAAGAGCCTGGGGTGATTCAGTATAGGAGCCTGAAGTGATTCAGTATAGGAACCTGGGGTGATTCAGTAGAGGAGCCTGAGTGATTCAATATGGGAACCTGGGGTGATTCAGTTGAGGATTCTGAGATGATTCAATATAGGAGCCTGAGGTGATTCCGTACAGGAGCCTGGGGTGATTTAGTACAGGGATCCCTGTACTAACGGGTAGACGATGAAATCATCGTCTACCCGTCCTCATCATAGGTAGAGGTTGTTTTGATAAAGACCTGCCTCGCATGAGCCAGTAGGCCTTTTACAGTGTTCCTCCATTTTTATGTTCTTATGACATTCCTCAGGTCACGTGCGTCACATCTCACTCTCCGCCTGTATATATAATGTCTTTCTACCTCTGTATGTTAGAAGTGATCAAGGTTGTGGAGAAATTTTCTCCAGGAGGGGGGTATCAGCCCCCTTCAGCCCCTTTCAGCCCTGAGGGGCCCAGCCCTCTCAGAAGGGGCAAGCGTCTTGTTTACTGCTACAGTGAGTAATTGATCACAGATGCCGTACGAGTATGCGACGTGGTCAAGCGACCGTTGCTCCTTGCAGTCCAGTGTTGCAGAGTGTATTTTAATAAGAGACAGTACATCTCTTACTTTAGCAGGACAATTAAGGAAAATCCTGCTCCCACTTTATTACCATAGTAAAGATAGTGGACATTGTTGTCTATGCTTAAGACAGCAAGAATCAAACATTCTGCTTTGCTTCATCGAGGAAGTGGCAAGGAAGCAAAAGTACTAGGTCAGCTTTTTTTGTGCAAAGGGAGTAACGGTGTGGGGTGCTGTGGCGTGCGTCTTCAGATTACTTTTGACTCTACTGAGAGTGACACTGACGCCAGGATAACCAACAAAATACGATCTGTGCGTTAGTGTGAACAAAGTGTCTCACAAAACACAATAAACACTTACAGAGAAGTGTGATCAGCTTCTTTAGTGATAAGATTGTGAACAATAAAGACAAATCTTGTGGAACACAGTGTACCAGTGTGCTTATTCCTAGACTATGGTAGACGTGGATATCTAAGGACACTTCAGCTTCTATTAAGTCACCGATATCTGTCGAAGGTGTGAAGAACACCATAGCTCACGCTACAAGAGCAAGGTAGGTTACGAATTTCTTGTAGTACGGGGGACTGCGCAGTTCTTGAGTCGCAAGGAGTTTGTAATCAACCTATAGTCGGCAGTAAGGGGCGGACTTTTGAGTCCACACAAGTAAGTTTGTCAGCCATCAGTGAATGAAATATGCTGACATAACACCCACTAGGGGTAATTTATAATCTTACGAATTATAAATCTTTACAGCCCGTTGAGAGATATCTTCGACAGCTTCTCAAGATCTCGTCTGCAGGGGCGGCTGTGCAGGCGATGAGTTGCCTTTCTAAGTTAAGTACAAACTCTTTAAACTTAGCTGATAACCCATTTCTCAACATATTGGTCGTGCTCAAACTGGATAAAGACCACACTGTGGTCCAAATATGTTGTACTACAGTGTACAAATAACCTATGAGCCAAGGTCCTTCGAAAAGCTGTAAAACTAGTGTTTTACAATATAAATCAGTATAAATGAGTCCCTCCAGACTCAATCACAGAGAATGGGCAGCCAAAAGAAAACGGGCTCTCACCCAGCGTTCACCCAAAGAAAACGGGAGCTGGGTGACTCACCCAACAAGAAAACGGGGGATAGCACCCGGCATCCACTGCTCCAAACTCGAAGAAGTGCTGACTAAGACAACAACCCAAGTGATGTTCGGTTGGTCTCAGTGTATATACACATAGTGTTTATAATGTTTATAGACAGAAATTAAGAGACAAGATTGTGTTAAAGTTTGTTTCTTATAGATCTACCTGTTATATTAAAGGAACTTATATATAAAGTGTAAGCTTTCATATATATATTAACAGTGACATTTATATATGTGTAAGTAATATTCACGTGTGATTTACAGTTATACAATGGCATTTATAGTGTATAGTGAATGAAGTGTATAACATCGTTATTTACGATTAATCATCGTGGTCAGACTGACACAGCAAACTCAAGCCATAAACACCAGCCATATGTACTGTGTACCCTTCATGGTCATTGACACTGAGGTTAAGCTTAGTGGGTCAGTAGTGTCTGACTCGATTATTGATGGCTTAAGCATAACAAAAACTCAGCTGTTTACAGCAGTACAGTGTTTTTTTAAACACTCTAAGTGTGGTGCTAGAATTTTCAATATACCATTAAAATGGCTTGTTTGAAAACTCAGTTTCAGTCTTTACAGACTAAGATTACACAATTAGAAAATCTAATTTCAGTCTGTATAGGATTAACTCAAGATACAAACATAGATTTTAATGATCTTGAGGTCAAATTTGAATTATTTACACAACGTCTGGAAATAATTAATTCAGACTATACACATTATGAAAATAAATTTCGTGAGTCAGACCCATCTCAGGATGAAATTAAAAATGTTTTGGGTACTTTTAGTAATCAACAATTAAGATGGACAGGAGTACAGGCTATCTGCTGCAAAACTCTGTCACAGAGACCTACTGTAACTAGTGGTCAAACAGCTGTTACACCTGTAACAACAAGTGTCCCATTACCAAGCTTACCTACATTGGCATTACCTATTTTCCAAGGTCATAATTATGAAGAATTCAT
>NC_091307.1:43055933-43090933 GCF_038502225.1 Cherax quadricarinatus
TGTAAATATTATGCAGAAAATTCGGAGTGTGGAAATTAGGAGAAGGTGTGGAGTTAATAAAAGTATTAGTCAGAGGGCAGAAGAGGGGTTGTTGAGGTGGTTTGGTCATTTAGAGAGAATGGATCAAAGTAGAATGACATGGAAAGCATATAAATCTATAGGGGAAGGAAGGTGGGGTAGGGGTCGTCCTCGAAAGGGTTGGAGAGAGGGGGTAAAGGAGGTTTTGTGGGTAAGGGGCTTGGACTTCCAGGAAGCGTGCGTGAGCGTGTTAGATAGGAGTGAATGGAGACGAATGGTACTTGGGACCTGACGATGTGTTGGAGTGTGAGCAGGGTAATATTTAGTGAAGGGATTCAGGGAAACCGGTTATTTTCATATAGTCGGACTTGAGTCCTGGAAATGGGAAGTACAATGCCTGCACTTTAAAGGAGGGGTTTGGGATATTGGCAGTTTGGAGGGATATGTTGTGTATCTTTATATGTGTATGCTTCTAGACTGTTGTATTCTGAGCACCTCTGCAAAAACAGTGATAATGTGTGAGTGTGGTGAGAGTGTTGAATGATGATGAAAGTATTTTCTTTTTGGGGATTTTCTTTCTTTTTTGGGTCACCCTGCCTCGGTGGGAGACGGCCGACTTGTTGAAAAAAAAAAAATATATATATAATATATATGTATATATATAATATATATGTATATATATAATATATATGTATATATATAATATATATGTATATATATAATATATATGTATATATATATAATATATATGTATATATATAATTATATATATATATATATATATATATATATATATATATATATATATATATATATATATATATATATATATATATATAATTATATATATAAATATATATTTATATATATATATATATATATATATATATATATATATATATATATATATATATATATATATATTTATATATATATATATTTATATATTTTATTTTTATTATCACACTGGCCGATTCCCACCAAGGCAGGGTGGCCCGAAAAAGAAAAACTTTCACCATCATTCACTCCATCATTGTCTTGCCAGAAGGGTGCTTTACACTACAGTTTTTAAACTGCAACATTAACACCCCTCCTTATGTATGTATATATATATATATATATATATATGTATATATATATATATATATATATATATATATATATATATATATATATATATATATATATATATATATATATATATATATATATATATATATATATATATATATATATATATATATATATATATATATATATATATATATATATGTATATATATATATATATATATATATATATAAATATATATATATATATATATATATATATATATATATATATATATATATATATATATATATATATATATATATTATATATATATATATATTTATATATATATGTATATATATATAATTATATATATAAATATATATATATATATATATATATATATATATATATATATATATATATATATATATATATATATACATATATAATTATATATATAAATATATATAATTATTATATATATATATATATATATATATATATATATATATATATATTTATATGTATATATATATATCGGCTCATCTAATCAAAGTTGGCAGTTATGTATTTGGAAACCGTCATAAAATAATTGTGTATTTCAAAATCTGTTTTAATCTCCAGTCATATTTTATAGTGGTCAATGTAAATTTTGCATGACTGAGCTAGGTCGAAATCTGTGGTTAGATTGTGATGCATTATATTGTTGCCAAGGATGACCGTCATAACAGATGGACAAGTTTAAAATAGTCCCTGTTACACCTACCTAATTGCCTACCTAATTTTTACAACTGCTCACACTTCTTACTTAAATTATGAAACTTTGGCTATTGTTTCAGTCATTTACAACTCTACTGCCGAATCATTGCTTTCTTGTATTCTTTCGAAATTTAATTTTTACCATCTTGAGTCCATTGTTAGAAATCCTTTTTTCGGAAGATATTTTCTAAATATTATTTATATCCTCCTTATTTAATATAGTTTTCCATTCAAACACTTCAGTCATATTTCCTCTAAATCTACGACTTTCCTGAGAGAAAATTTTCAGTACCTTCCAGCTGCCTTGATGTGAAAACTTTATTTTAAGAATAAGCAACGTTGATACTTTTTCTGAGTTTTTCCAAGTTGTTTATAACAGTTCATTAATTGAAGACGCGAACTGAGACTTAAAAAATGTACATATGATGTTGAAGACTATCCACAGGTTTTTCAGTTTTTCACTCCATAAAATGAATTGAAGAAATACCTCAGCTTTCTCTATTTTAATTTTATGCCGCCTACATCTCCATAGTTATTTTTGTAGAGTTTGATTATGATTTCCTCTATTTAGTGTTATTTTCTATTTTCTGGTATTACAATCTCCTATTCGTCTTCATTAAACTGCTTCTGCAACGTCTGATGCGACACATGAACCTATCCGGATCATCCTGCAACTCTCAAGTGCTTTCATCGTCAAATATTTAACTGCTTATTTTAGTGTCATTGACAAATTTGCATACGTTGTTGTTTATTTCCTCATCTAAATCCTATAAGGAAGCTTTAAGCAGCAAAGGAGCCAAGAAGTAGTAGAGAGTTTGATATGAGGTAATCAGTCCCTCGCCTATGAAGAAGTTTATTAAGCTTGAAATAATCATCATCTCAGCTCGATTGCTTCGATCGATGCAATATAACTAAACACATACCAAGGCTGAGGGACTGACCACCTCAAACTTCCTTCTTCTTCAAGGCTGAGTGACTGATCAACTAATATTTACCGCCCCACTGCTTTTGCTCTCGCTATTTGGGTCTGGCTTCCTAGAAAGCTAAAGATGCATCCGCCCACATTTTCAGTTTGTAGACATGTAAAAAAAAAAAAGTGACGTCAGTCTGGATCCCAGTAGTGACCTTTGTTTCACACTTCTGTATTGGATCCCAATTTTGATGTCTCCACTTTTACTCTCATTATGTTGCTTACTGGTCAATTAAACCTCAATCCAAGAGATCATTTATCCTGCATTATATATAGTTACCTCATTAGATTCTTGGGTGGAACTCAGTGACGTTACTGAAATACATTTACACAATATCACGTTCCTTATCATAGAGAATCGACTCAAATACACAGTGTAAAAAAGGAGTAAATAGTAAGATATGAACGCTCCCTTGGTTAACCGTACAGAAAATAATTGATCAAATTATATCTTCCATGGTGGCTTGAAACTGCACCTGAAGTTACCAATTCTATCAACTTTCCCACATTTGAGGTTTGACTGATTAGCTTTGCATTTGCAGTTTTTCACTTACATGGAAATATATTCGAGTGTGGAAATTAGTTGGAGACTCTAGGTAATGGTGTGTTAGATTCCTCCTTAACATGCTTTTAGATCCCTTGAAAACAGCTGGTCAGACCCCAGTGACTTGTTTGGTCTTTATCAATCTTCTGGTGTGTGGACCATTTGAGGTCTCTCTTAAGAGGCACGAAAGATCGATCCCCCGTCTTCTAATAACATGTTATTTTTCCACTATAATCTTATGGACAAGGTACATTATAGTGAAAAATGAACAAGTTATTAGGAGACGGGGGAACTTACGTGCCCCTTAAACTATATGTATTGGTCCACAAAATTACCTTTATCACCTTACTTGTATTATACCAAAGAAAATTTTTAGTCTTGTGCTTATCTGTTAAGGGTTATTTAAGTTTAATATAACTAGCTCTTTCAGAAATATATATGGCTTGACAAACTTAAACTCCTTACGAAATGTCATACTATCATCCCTGGACAAGTTATCATAGTTTACACTGACAGGGTGTTCCAGCAAATATTAGGAGGCGTTCAGCTATTTATTATTGCCTCTTTATTGTTGCTAATTCCTATTATTTGGTCAAACAAAAGGGCACTGTCTTCCCAGCCTTGTTTTGGAGGACAAAACCTTATTCAGTGTATAAGTATTTCTTTCTTATTACCACGGATTTCAGCATGTCTTTAATCATAAGTTTAAATTTCAGTCAGGTGAAGTTCATTGTTAAATTTCAATCAGGTGAAGTTCATTATATGTCAGAGATTTATTGAAATATTTTATTCAGTCAAAATAAATTATGCTGCTAGAATAAATAAAAACTCGCTCAGAACAATAATACCTCGTTGCTCTGATGACAGATAAGTGGATAATCTGCCACTTTCATGGCATGAAGAAAAAAACATTTATGCTAAAGAAATATATAATTCAGTTGGATTTTTCCTACTAACTGGAATTTATAATTAAATTGAAATATCTCGCTGGCTAGATGTGACAGGCTCTATCTTCCCCCTCTTCTCTCAACTTCTTCCACCTCTTCTCTCAACTTCTTCCACCTCTTCCCTCAACTTTTTCTACCTCTTCCCTCAACTTGTTCCACCTCTTCCCTCAACTTGTTCCACCTCTTCCCTCAACTTGTTCCACCTCTTCCCTCAACTTGTTCCACCTCTTCCCTCAACTTGTTCCACCTCTTCTCTTCTCTTCTCTGGAGTCTCAACTTTCAGTGCCACCTCATTTAGCCAGCATAAAAAGATTCATCTTAATCTTCCGCTGCCTACGTCGCTCATATGAACTCTGTCTCGCCTAAACAAACTTATGTCTCTGTTGAAGTAGTCTAACTGCTCAACATTTTCTGGACCTCAGTCCATTCAAAAGAATTCTTAGTTAAGTCTCTGATTCACTCCCATGGCTTTGCTAAGCATACAGAATCCAGGCAATAGTCTTGTTATTACTAATATCCCTCTATCAGGTTTTTTTCCAGATTTAAATCATTAGTGCCACTAAGTTCTTACAAGTTTTTTTAAGGTTGTATCTTTTATTGCATCTTCAATTTTATTCCATTTATACTTGATCATTGCTCCTGGAGAACAAATCAAGTTTTCTTCTTACGATAAAGTTCTCAACCAGGAGAGAGAGCGAGGTATTCCCTGGGATCTGGCTGGGGTACTTGAAGGTGTGGTTCAGGTAGCACTTCAAGTGTTAAGAAAGAAAAAGTTAATTGTTCCCGACTCTAGATATCTACATTTTTTTTACTAGTGTAAATCTGCGGATAGTAATTCTGTACTTAGAAATGTGCAAATATTAATTCTCACGTAGAGTGGGAAGTAAAGTGGCCATTATTTGCTTCCAGCTAATCAAAGGTCTGGGAAGGAGGATCAGACCTTTTCTTATATCACCTAATTTTTCACTTGCGAAGTTACCTACAAGAAAAAAAGAGAAAATTACTATATATAACAGTGTTCTTAGAAGTGAATAAATCCTTTATAAAGACGCGGAGCAGAGGGGATATTCCTGTCTTTTCACCAGAGACATTTAAAAGAGTTGCCCCACTTTAATCCTTTAATCTCGAGAGGATAAGTTAAGCACGCATGCAAACCATAAGGTAAAACGCACTCCACTTTGCTAAGTAGAGTGTAAGTAAAGGAGAGGGAGCGTGTTTATTTGCGTGTGTGTGTGTGTGTGTGTGTGTGTGTGTGTGTGTGTGTGTGTGTGTGTGTGTGTGTGTGTGTGTGTGTGTGCGTGTGTGTGCGTGTGCGTGTGCGTGTGTGTGTGTGTGTGTGTGTGTGTGTGTGTGTGTGTGCGTGCGTGTGCGTGTGCGTGTGCGTGTGCGTGTGCGTGTGTGTGATTCCTTGGCCTGTATGTGAGTAGTGAGTGTGTACTCACCTATTTGTGTTCCGCTATTTGCGGTTGGAGGGGTAGTCACAGCTCCTGGTCCCGCTTCTTTCCTGGTCGTTACTAGGTACACACTCTCCCTCCTCCATGAGCTGTATTGTACCTCTTCTTAAAGCTATGTATAGATCCTCCCTCCACTTCATCCCTTTCCAGACTTTTACACTTCCTGACAACTCTATGACTGAAGAAGAACTTCCTAACATCCTTGTGACTCCTCTGAGTTTCCAACTTTCAGCTGTGACCCCTTCTTGCGATGTCATATCTCTAGAAACATTCTGTCCCCATCCATCTTGTCAATTCCTCTCAGTATTTTATAAGTCGTTATCATGTCCCCTCTATCCCTCCTGTCCTCCAGTGTTGTCAGGTTGAGTTCCCTTAACCTCTCATCGTATGCCATACCCTTCTCTCTCTCTTGTCTTACTGCTGTCACCCTGTCATAGAACTCCAGTAGGTTTGTAACACATGATTTCCCGTTCCTGAAACCGTGCTGTCTGTTGTTGATAAGCTCATTTAAGAACATAAGAACATAAGAAAGAAGGAGCACTGTAGCAGGCCTACTGAACCATGCAAAGCAGGCCCATGTCCCCCCTCCCGGATTAGCCCAATGGCCCACCTAATCAGGTCACTCCCACTTAAGGATGGAACACGGCATCACACCTAGTAGCACAAGCTAGTCAGGTCCAACTCACACCCAGCCCCACCACTCATGCATTTATCTAACTTATTTTTAAAATTACACAACGTTTTAGCCTCTATAACTGTACTCGGTAGTTTGTTCCACTCATCCACAACTCTATTTCCAAACCAGTGCTTTCCTATATCCTTCCTGAATCTGAATTTTTCCACTGCTGCGAGTCCTGTCTTGGTTGGAAATAATCAGCACACTATTTCTTTCTAGGTGTTCCACCACTTTTCTGATGATAATCTTCTCCATGATTTTGCATACTATACATGTCAGTGTCACTGGTCTATAGTTTAATGCTTTTTGTCTGTCTCCTATAAAAATTGGAACTACATGTGCTGTCTTCCATACCTCAGGTAATCTCCCGGTTTCGATAGATGTGTTGAATATTGTTGTTAGGGGTACACCTAGCGCCTGTGCACCGTCTCTCAGGACTCATGGAGAGGTAAGTAAGTAAGTAAGTAAGTAAGTAAGTAAGTTTATTCAGGTATACACAATACAGTTACATAGAATTATCATACATAGCAGCATATGTGTAGAGAACCTAGGATAACCCAAAAAAAGTCAGACAGAGTGACTTATTTCCATTGGGGTCCTTTTACCTTATTATTATAGTATAAAGGTTATAATATTTTCTTATTATTCTACAATGAAGATAACATCTTATTATCATACTAAAAAGGCTATCTGCTACACCAAGGTCATTAAGACTATCTACAATACGAGGGTCATTACAAGGAATAAGGTAAAATTTACACGTATGTTAGCTAAAAAATAGAAAATCATTCCCCTCCCTTTCTGTAGCTACATTCATCAGACACCTTTTGGCACTCTTCTTGAACTGGTTCACGCTATGACTGGCTTTGACATGTGCGGGTAGTCTGTTCCATTCCTTTATTGCTGTACAATAAAAGGTGTTTGAAGCCTGGCCACTGACTGTGGGTACTACAAAGTTGTGCTCTCTCCCCCTAGTACTATGATTGCTTTGGTTCCCAACCTTGACAAAATTGACAGCAAGATATTCTGGACATTGTTTGTGAGCAATTTTATAAACATGATTTAGCTTCAGTTGTTTTACTCTGTCTTCAACATTCAGCATATCCAACTGCTGTAATTCATCCTGGCCTACATGTTCTCTTGGTCCCAGCCCCAGGATGAATCTTACGATTTTGTTCTGGGTGGTTTGCAGTCTATCTTTCAGTTTTTTTGTCAAGGCAGAGTACCAAGAAGAGCAAGCGTAATCCATATGGCATTGTATAAGGGCTAGACATAGGGTCCTGCGAGCCTCAGTAGGTAGACACTGTGCTTGTCTATACAGGAACTTCAGTTTGGCATTCGCTTTCTTTACTACACTGTTCCCTATCAATTTTCCTGACATGCACGGGTCAAAGGGGATTCCCAAATATTTTACTGATGAAACCAAAGTGATGGGCTCCCCATTACATTGAACATTAAAATTATTTACCCTTCTCAGTTTATGTTTCGTGCCAAAGAGAATGGCTTCAGTTTTCCCTAGGTGTAATGATAGTTTGTTGTCTACTAACCATTTGCTGCAGGACTCCAGTTCCAGTGTTAAAACATTAGCAATATCTTGTGGGTCTTTACCTGACACTAACAGAGCACTGTCATCTGCATACAGTAGGAGTTTGCACTTGACACTGATAGGCATATCATTGACATAACATAAGAATAATAAGGGACCCAGAATACTACCTTGGGGAACTCCACATGTTATCGGCAGGGGTTCTGATTCTGTTTTGTTGATTTTGACTATTTGTCTCCTGTTGCTAAGGTAGGACTTAAACCAGTCTACAGAACCTATACCGATAGCTTGAAGTTTATTACATAATATATTGTGGTTGACAGTATCGAAGGCCTTTTGCAGGTCTAAGGTTACCATGCCTATGAGGTTCCCCTTTGACATTTCAGTTCTCAGGTAATCCATCAGATTAATAAGGGAGGTGTCGGTTGAGTAGGATCTTCTAAAGCCCGATTGATAGCTATGGAGAATGTTGTTGTCATTAAGGTACTTAACTACTTGAGAATACACCGCCCTCTCTAGAATTTTAGATATTATACTGAGTATACTAACAGGCCTATAGTTGCTTACATCAGACCTACTATTTTTCTTGAAGATAGGAGTGACTCTGGCCTCCTTGAACCCCTCCGGTACTGTATTAGTGGTGATTGATAGATTTATTATGTGAGCAATAGGGATTGACAGTTCAGAAGCACCATCTTTTAGGAACTTAGACGGGATGTTATCAGGGCCTGTGGTCTTAGTTGGGTTTAACCTGCTTAGTTCTTTTTGAATAAAGTCATGAGATACACTTACTAGTTGACAACTGTTTGGGGTTACCCCTTTATTGGTATAGTATGTTTGAAACTTATCAGAGTCTGTGTTAAAGGTATTTGATGCAGCTGGTAGTTTACTTACTAGTGTTGATGCAACAGATGTGTAGTAGGAATTAAAGCAATTTGCCACCTTAGATGTTTCGTGGCATACCTCATTATCGATAGTGAGTACTATGTTAGACCTATCTACTGGCTTATGGCTATACCCCAACTGTTTTAGTTGTTGCCAGAGCTTTCTGGGGTTATGCTTATACTCTTCAATTTTTGAGCAGTAGTGCTTTGCCTTTGCTCCTTTTATAAGTCTCTGTACTCTGTTCCTCACCCTTTGGAATTCATTTAGTGCTGCAATATCCTGTCTGTTTGCTTTAAATCTTTTTAGCAGCTGGTCTCTGAATTTCATATTATCTAATATCTCAGTAGTCATCCAGGGTTCAGTTCTTCGTTTAATCCTAACCTCTTTAACTGGTGCAATATTATTAAGAATGGTAGTGAACATTGTTTTGAATTTTTCCCAGGCATCGTTTACGTCCGTGCAACTTGTTATCTCTGTCCAGTCACAATTGTGTAGCCTATTTACCAGTGTTTCTTTACTGTAGTTTCTAGTTGACCTCATTTTTATTGTCCTGTGTAGGCCTATCCTATCCCTAGTTATTTTCCTGGTGCAGTAAATGATGAAATGATCACTAAGACCTGTGGTAATGACGCCTGACTGACTAATGTTCTCAGAGCGGTTACAAAGTATGTGGTCAATTAGGGTGGCTGAGAACTGTGTGATCCGGGTTGGAGTATTAATTAGTTGAGTGTAACTATTTAATCCTAGAATTTGCTTATACCTTTTGCATAGCCCGTTATTTTGCTGCTGAAAACAGATATTAAAGTCGCCCAGTATTATTGTCTCGCAATTGTTTTCAACTCCGGACAAGACTCTGGAAAAGTCTTCTAAGAACTGGTCCTGGGTAGGAGGGCGGTAACTAGTTCCTACTAAGATGGGTTTGGTCTTAGGAAGCAGCACTTCAAACCATAGAATCTCCAGTTTATTGTTATTTAAATCAGGTCTTGGGTTGTAAGCTAAGTCATTTCTAATGTAGGCACATACTCCACCACCCTTTCTGTTCCTATCTAAGCGTTTTATATTGTAACCATCTATTTTGACCTCGTCGTCAGTCACCGTATCATCCAACCAAGATTCAGAGATGGTTATAACTGCCGCCCTAATTTTGTTAGCTAGAATCCTAATCTCTGCCAATTTAGGAAGAAGTGATCTTGCATTGACATGAATAAAGTGAAGGCCTGTTTTCATAAAACAATCATAATCATCAATATATGGCAATGGGTCATTTGTATTAAAATTAGGTAAATCAATGTCATCACTGCTAAAGGGTAACTGTGCCAAAGTGCATTTGTTACACACAAAATGAATTCTGGCACCGTTGCTATAATTGTACATACATCCATCAAGCACCCACCCCTTACACATTTTACATAAGGTGCCTTTTCTGTTTTTCATGCGTACTTTAGTACAGTGTATGCACCTGTTTGGTAGTGTTTGAGATAATAATGGCTGTATTGTCTCACATTGACCTATGTATGCATTACATATGGAGTTAAGGTTATCATTCCTAGCTACTAGACCGTCATTATTGCCGTCATTTATCTGTCTGTTTTGCCTCTGCACAATAGTTTGAGGTCCTGGATTAATTTGGATATCACCACTTAAGAGCGCTACAATAAGAGCTGTGTGCCACTGTTTTTGTTTAGGTATGCGGTGTTGCCATACCTTGCGGCGATAGTGACATTTACTTTTCTGGTAGGATGGCAACTGTTGGGCTTTTACTGTCCAGGGCGCTGTTACTCCATTCATCTTTTCCAGCCCCCATGACTGATTACTTTCTTCATGGAATTGAAGAAGAAATATAAATATAATTATGGCAGCCTGTACCCCCCTAATGCCTGCCATTTTCACTCTTCGCTCTTTTACTCATATACAATAATATTTATTTCTCTTTTCCTTTCCCTAGTACACTTAGTATCTGCTTTAGCAATCACCACTGAATTACTAGTAAAATTTCCTCTTCAAAACCCTCTTCACTGCTCACTTTTCCCTGGTTTTATCCTTCCAAATCCCCCTCAGTTCCATTTATCGGGGGTTGTGTGGTGTTGTTGTCTCCTGACCTGTTTTGCTGACTCAGCCATTTTTAAAACACTGAGGGGAGTAACGCCACCTACAACCTGACTTTCCTTGAGTTTATAGATATATTTGGCGTTTTCTGCTATGATTCTCTCACTGTACACTGGTCAGCTGAATATAGGTCAGCTACTAAAACATTAACCTTGACTGTTTAACTATTCACTTCTTTCTCACGACTGGCACTGAGGGATATCCGACCTATAACCTTGGAGTTTTGTACTGTTGATTTGACGATGTCTCCTGTGTTTCCCTCTCGTTAGCACTGGTACAGGTGATATGATGGTGGTACAGATATGATGCTACTGTCAACAGATGAACGTCAGTAAAGATGAGAATTTCACTTCGCTAGTTGTACGTCTGGCAGTAGCGGCTGTTTGGATGCCGGTCAGCCATGTTTAAATGCTCAATTCTTTCCCTCGTTTGGCACTGAAGAAAAAAGTCCTACAGACCTGTCATTTCCTTGGAGATTTAGTTGATCAGGTTTTCTGCCATTTTGTCTTCCCGTTAAACACTGGTGCAGTTGATATGGAGGTCAGTTATTTCATTGTAGTGGAAAACGTCTCATGTCTGGTTCACGTCTGGCAGAAGGTCTGGTACTTGAATGCCGGTCCCTCTTTTGTCATATTTAGTCCATTTCGTTGTCGTCACCGTGTTATCCGGTGTTATCCGGCCCCATTGCCTTTGAGGTGTCTAGCTCACTCAGAAGCCTCTTCACTTCCTCCTCGGTTGTTTGTATTGTGTCCAGCACTTGGTGGCACACCCAACCTCTCTGTCTTTCTGGAGTCCCTTCTGCCTCCTCTGTGAACACTTCCTTGTATCTCATGTTGAGTTCTCACATTCTTCTCGGCCATTTCTTGTGATCTCTCCTCCTTCCTTCCTTAGCCTCATTACTTTTTAATTGACTGTTGTTTTCCACCTGATGTGGCTGTACAACAGCTTCTGGTCATATTTGGCTTTCGTTGCTACGTCATTTTCATATTGCTGTTGGGCCTACCTTCTTACCTGTGCATATTCATTTCTGGCTTTACGACTGCTCTCATTCTCCTGCGTCCTTTGCTTTCTGTACTTCTTCCATCCCCTATCATACTTGGTTTTGGCTTCCCTGCACCTTTGGGTGAACCATGGGCTCATCCAGGATTTTTCATTATTCCTGCTACCACTGGGTACAAACCTCTCTTAACTTCCTTGCATATTGTTGTCACATATTCCATCATCTCTTGTACTGACTTCCCTGCCAGTTCTCTGTCCCATTGAACCCCGTTCAGGAAGTTCTTCATTCCCTCATAGTCCCCCTTCTTGTAGTTTGGCTTTATTCATCAGGCTGTTACTGTTACCCCCTCCACTTGTAACTCTACTGTGTATTCAAATCTTAAAACCACATGATCGCTGGCCCCAAGGTGTTTTTCGTATGTGATGTCCTCAATATCTGCAAAACTCAGGGTGAATACTAGGTCCAGTCTCGCTGGTTCATTCTCTCCTCTCTCTCTCTGGTAGTGCCCCTTACATGTTGGTACATGACGTTTTCCAGTACCACCTCCATCATCTTAGCCCTCCACGTTTCTTGGCCCCCCATGTGGCTCCAAGTTCTCCCAGTCGATTTCCTTGTGGTTGAAATCACCCATGATCAGTAGCTTTGCCTTGCTCACATGAGCTCTTCTTGTTACTTAAGCCAGTGTGTCGACCATCGATCTATTACTCTCGTCATACTCTTGTCTTGACCTCCTGCTGTTCTGTGATGGGTTATACATCACTGCAATTACCACTTTGGGACCTCCAGACTGAAGCATTCCTTCTATGTAATTCCTTGCTTCTCCACTGTCTCCTCTCTCCAGCTCATCAAAATCCCATTGGCTTTTGACCAGCAGTGCCACTCCTCCACCCCCTCTGTAACACCTTTCTTTCCTCAGAATCTGATATCCTGTTGGAAAGATGGCATCTGTTATCATACCTGTGAGCTTGGTTTCTGTGAGAACTACGACGTCCGGTGATGCCTCTTGGACCCTCTCGTGCCCCTCCTCCTACTTATTTGTTATTCCACTAGCGTTAGTGTTCCATAACCTCAGTTTCCTCTCCAATACTGTGTTTTGGGGGGTCTGTGAGAATGGGAGACCTGGCAGCATACTGTGGGATTCTATAACTGAATGTAGGGTGGGAGCTGTGGGCGTGGATTGTGGTTTGTGTTTGGATAGCGTGATTGGTTGTAGGGTTCTGGGGACGGTTCTGTGTGTGCTTGCTCTTGTTGGTCTGCCCTGCTCTGGTTGTCCTCTGCTGATTCGGTCCTTGTCTCTCCTCCTAGCTCATTTTACTTTTGTGTCCTCTAGCTCAGCTGCTGTCATTCTGTTTCAGTTCTGTCTCGGTCTAGGAACACCCTCTTGTATTTTCCTGAGACTTTCAACCATTGTTTCTCTTGGGGGATTCTTTTTCGCTCTGTTTTTGTCCTGAAAATCAGCTTGATTGGTCGATTTCTCCCCTTCAAATACACCCCTATTCTCTGAAAATTTAGTCTCGGACATATCCTCTTCACCCATTTCTGTGATGTTCTCAATCTCCTTTCATTCTGACTGCCACATTTCAGTGTGTGTCCTTCCCATGCTCTTCTGAAGCCAATGAATAATCATTGACTTCACCCTCTCCTCCTCCCATTGGCTTTCCCTCTGTGACTGTGGTTCCTGTCTGTACATAGCCATTTTCTTCCTTGTTTTTTCTTGCAGCTCTTGGTGCCATGTTTGTGCAACTGTATTTGACCTATCCCCCTCTCAACCTGCAGCCAGCTGCTCTCCCCCTTCACTCCTTGGCCATACTTGGTAGGCTGATCTGGCCTTCGTATAAGTTATACCTCGTTCCTTCCCGTTGGGCCTCCTAGTTTTATATGCTGTGTCATCTCTGGTCAATACCCCTGTAACTCACTTCAGCCTGCTTACCTCATCTTCAAGGACCCCTATCCTGGCTACTGCAGTTTCGACATTAGACTCCCATTTCTTCTTCTTCTCCTCCAACCTCTTTACCAATTTCAGAGAAAGTTCTGTCTCCATTTTTTTTAGAAAGCTCTCCTAGTTTTCTCTCCCAATCTTGTTCCATCCTATGGCACTGCTCTTCCTTCCACTTCCCCAATTCCCTGTGTCTTTTGAGTCCCCCTCTGAACCACCATTTTTTTTTAGACAAGAAGAGAGTGGTAGAGGGGAAAGAAAGGGAGAGAGATGGGGAGAGAATGCAAGAATGGAAAGGTAGAGGAGAAAGAGAGAGATGGTGTTTGTGTGTGTGTGTGTGTGTGTGTGTGTGTGTGTGTGTGTGTGTGTGTGTTTGTTTGTGTGTGTGTGTTTGAGTGTGTGTGTGTGTGTGTGTACTCACGTAATTGTACTCACCTATTTGTGGTTGCAGGGGTCGAGACTCAGCTCCTGGCCCCACCTCTTCACTGATCGCTACTAGGTTCTCTCTCTCTCTCTGCTTCCTGAGCTTTGTCATACCTCGTCTTACAGCTATGTATGGTTCCTGCTTCCACTACATCACTTGCTAGGCTATTCCACTGTATGAGTGAAGAAATGCTTCCTAGCATCCCTGTAACTCGTCTGAGTCTTCAGTTTCCAATTGTGACCCCTGGTTTCTGTGTCTCCTCTCTGGAACATCCTGTCTCTGTCCACCTTATCTATTCCACGCAGTATCTTGTATGTCGTTATCATGTCTCCCCTGACCCTTATGTACTCCAGTGTCGTCAGTCCGATTTCCCTCAACCTTTCATCGTAGGACATCCCCCTGAGCTCTGGAACTAGCCTTGTTGCAAACCTTTGCACTTCCTCTAGCTCCTTGACATGCTTGACCAGGTGTGGGTTCCAAACTGGTGCTGCATATTCCAGTATGGGCCTGATGTACACAGTGTGCAGTGTCTTGAACGATTCCTTATTAAGGTATCAGAATGCTATTCTCAGGTTCGCCAGGCGCCCATATGCTGCAGCAGTTATCTGGTTGACGTGTGCCTCCGGAGACGTGCTCGGTGCTATGGTCACCCCAAGATTTTTCTCCTTGAGTTAGGTTTGCAGTCTTTGTCCATCTAGCCTATACTCTATCTGTGGTTTTCTTTGCCCTTCCCCAATCTTCATGACTTTGCATTTGGCTGGGTTGAATTCGAGAAGCAAATTTCTGGACCACGTGTCCAGTCTGTCCAGGTCTCTTTGTATTCCTGCTTGATCCTCATCTGATTAAATTCTTCTCATCAACTCCACATTATTTGTAAACAGGGACACTTCAGAGTCTATCCCTTCCATCATGTCATTTACATATATCAAAAATAGCACTGGTCCTAGAACTGACCCCTGTGGAACCCGCTTGTCACAGGTGCCCACTGTTTTACCTCTTCATGTACCATGACTCATTGTTGCCTCCCTGTCAGGTATTCTCTGATCCATTGCAGTGCCCTCCCTGTTATACTCGCCTGATCATCCAGCTTCTGCTCTAATCTCTTGTGAGGAACTGTGTCGTAGGCCTTCATGCAGTCCCGGAAAATGCAATATACCCACCACTCTCTCTTGTGTCTTACTTCTGTTACCTTGTCATAAATCTCCAGAAGGTTTGTGTCACAGGATTTGCCTTCCATGAATCCATGCTGGTTGTCATTTATAATCTTGCTCTGTTCCAAGTGTTCCACCACTCCCCTCCTGATAAACGTCTCCATGACTTTGCATACTATACACGTCAGAGACACTGGTCTGTAGTTTAATGCCTCGTTTCTGTCTCCTTTCTTAAAAACGGGACTACATTTGCATTCTTTCATATCTCAGGTAGTTGCCCAGTTTCAAGGGATGTATTGAAGATTGTTGTTAGTGGCATGCACAGCATCTCTGATCCTTCTCTAAGAACCCATGGGAAGATGTAATCCGGTTCCATCGCCTTTGAGGTATCAAAGTCACTTAGCAGCTTCTGCGCCTCCTCCTCCGTTGTTCGTATGTCATCCAACACTTGTTGGCATATTCCCTGTTTATGTTCCCCTCTGTGCTGTCTTTCCAGAGCCCTTCCTGTCTCTAATGTAAATACTTCCTTAAATCTCCTGTTTAGCTCCTCATATACCATCTGATTGTTTCTTGTGAGTTCCCCACCTTCTGTTCTCAGCCTGATCACTTGGTCTTTGACTGTTGTCATTCTCCTGATGTGGCTATACAGCAGTCTCGGGTCAGACTTGACTTTCGATGCTATGTTATTTTCATACTGTCGCTGGGCCTCCCTCCTTACCTGTGTATACTCGTTCCTGGATCTGCGACTTATCTCCTTATTTTCATGTGTTCTATGCCTTCTGTACGTTTTCCATTCTCCATTGCACTTAGTTTTTGCCTCCTTACACCGTCGGGTTTACCAGGGGCTAGTTCTGGTCTTCCCATTATTTCTGATGCCCATGGGAACAAATCTTTCCTCTGCCTCCTTGCATTTTGCTGTTACATATTCCATCATTTCGTTTTCTGACTTTCCTACCAGTTCTCTGTTCCCTTGAACCTCCTGCAGGAAGTTTCTCAAACCTATACAGTCCCCTCTTTTATAGTCTGGCTTTTCCCATTCAACTCCTGTTACCCTCTCCAATTGTAACTCTAGTATGTACTCAAAGCACAGAACCATGTGGTCACTAGCTTCTAGGGGCCTCTCATATGTGATGTCCTTAATGTCTTAACTGCTCAGGGTGAACACAAGGTCCAGTCTTGCTGGTTCGTCGTCCCCTCTCACTCTGGCAGTGTCCTTAACATGTTGGTGCATCAGGTTTTCCAGAACCACAGCCATCAACTTCGTTCTCCATGTTTCGGGACCCCCATGTGGCTCCAGGTTTTCCCAATCAACCTCCCTGTGATTGAAAATCCCCGTAACCAGTGACTTTGCTCTACTCGAGTTAGCCCTTCTTGCCACCTCAGCCAGCGTGACTGCCATTGCTCTGTTGCTCTCTTAATATTCCTCTCTTGGTCTCCTGCAGTTCTGTGGCAGATTATACACCACTACAATGACTACCTTGTGCTCCCCAGACTGAAGTGTACCTACTTCGTAGTCCCTTTCCAATCTCGTCCATTCCTCCCATTTTCTCGAATTTCCATCGAATTTTTACGAGCAGTGAAACCCCTTTTCCACCTCTGCTCCTTCTATCTTTCCTCATGATCTGATATCCTGGTGGGAAGATTGCATCTGTTATTGTCTCAGTGAGTTTCATTTATGTAACTGCTATGATATCTGGGGACTTTTCATTGATTCTTTCATGCCACTCCTCATATTTTTTTTATATTTTATTTAAAAAATATTACAGCTTAACATGAAATAAAAAAAATAAAATGAGTACAGTATGATCCTCAACCCTACAGAACATACACTGACAAAATTATAACAACAGAATTTAACTGACACAAAGAGGTTACACATATACACTCGCAAATATTACCATATGACAGACGTAACATTAAGAAAAAGAGAAAAAAAGGGTGATCCGAACCCAAACCTCATTAGAAACCTTAGCAAGAACATAACTTACAGGTGACCACAGTAACAGGGCCAAAAAATAAATGACATTATATAAACATCCATTGAAACGAAACCTTTTGGGTTTGTATAGTTAACAGAAAATGAATGACATATGACAAAGGCTCACAACCTTCACATTAGTCAATAAAAGGAATGACCTACATCATAATCTTATTAAAACAAGTACATGCTCTTCCCCAACTTATCCCCGATACAAGAATATTGCCTAAAAACACACATACGTGCCTCACTACAATCCCTCTTTAGTCATTAAAAAAAATTAAAATCTTAAGCATTCACTTACACTTAATAAATATTAAACACCTTCTTCCGCAGGATGAGCACATTGTATAAAGTAAAAATGAGACAAAACCCCATTTGTCAGGGTAATGCATGAAGGACAAGCACAATATACCAAACAAAATAAAAAAAAAAGGTGTGTACCCTAACATAAACAATCACAACACATTTCATAAATAATAACAAATTAACACCTCAAAACGCGATACACATATCTCAAAACAAAATAACATTTAAAATGAATGGGTAAACTTGACCCTATTTCACAATAAACCTAACAATGACATAACGTACAGATAACACTCAGTACCAGGGTCAAAAAATGAAGTATATAAGCATCCATTGAAATCCAGCCTTACAGGTGTAGTTTACATAATATTACTATGACAAAGGTTCAGTTCAATAGAGAGAATGTTCACTATAAAATATATCCATTAATCACAACCTTTACGTTAGTCATATAAACGAGTGACCAACATCATAATAAGTACATACTCTTTCCCAACTAACCCCCGATACAGGAAAAATTCTCTAAATCATACATACGTTTCCCACTACAAAACTTTAATGAGTAGTACAAAATTTATGGAAGTCATTAGCCTTCTGCCTTCATCTACAGGATAAGCACATTATGTAATGCTAAAATAAAGTCAGTACACTCACTACAAACTCCCTTAATCAAGGCCATGATGGAAAGAAATGACACAGTATAACAAACAGACCTTAAAGGAGAATATCATAGCATAAAATTCCATCACATAATACATAAATAACAAAACAAAACAAAAAAAATTAACCTCTAATTTCGACACCAATATCGCACATGACACATGCACAATAAAGGCTATATACGTACATTCTACATAGACCCAAAAGCTCCTGCAAGGTCTTACACCTATAATCTTAACACCATTCACACTTAATATATTAAGAAGGTCATGACGGCCCTGACACATCAATCACAGAATTCTCCATACGTTATTACATAATTACTTGACTTCATCACCTTTGCTGTCTGTACCCACATGCATGCTACATACACTAATGCCATGCATCTACACCTTCTATACCCACATTCACCTCACTCTCACCCCCCCCCAGGAGGCGACCCCGCCGGGACCCTCTGACTTTCCTCAAACCCCCACCCCTTACTCACTCAGCCCAAGTTGCAGATTCATGAGAAACCCTAACATTAACATTCTATAACCTTCCGAAAAATCCTGCGTCCACCTCCTCCCATACAGTTCCCTGTTACGACACATCGACACATCATACGATAAACCGTAACCGCAAGTACCCGCCTCTGCACTTCACGAACCCCCCTCCCCCTCATCACCCACATTTACAATCCATAATTATATAATCCAAAGCTCTTGTGACACTCTCGTCAAAGCCTCCCACATCTAGGCTTAGTTCGCGCAGAACCGACACCCCTCGGCCCCCCACCCTCTGTACCACCCTACTTAACCAATACCTAACACCCTCCAGCCATCTCATCACCCCCACAGATTCTGCACCTTCCACCCACAATTACCCTTCTGGTTCTTAGTTCCTCTCCCGAGGGTAGTATGCCATGCAGAAAACGATATGTTACCTCCCGCACTCTAGGATTTAACTTCAGCTTGCTAAACCTATACCAAATACTCCTCCATGCGTACATGGGGAACAATCCCTCAACTGGTACAACAATCCTCCCTGCAAGCAACCTACACAAAACCCCTATTCGAATTTTCCTCGGTTCTCTAACCAACATCAAAGCCCTCAAAACAATTTCACATTCCCTCAACTCCATACCACCATACATCTTACCCAACCTATCATTTACTTTTTCCAGCTCCCCCCTCACTCCCTCATGCAAAACCTCCCATTTAAGAAACACACATTTAACCCTCCTTCTCAGATCCATCAACCCTAACCCACCCTGGTGCACAGGTAACATTACAACCTCTCTCTTCAGCCAATCATAACTTGAACCCCACAAAAAATTAAACACCCGTCTCTGAATCCCCACAATCGCCGTCCCTGTTATTGGGAACACGGCTGCTACATGCCAAACCTTACTATACAATAGTACATTTATTACAATCGCTCTTTGCACGAGGGTCAGATGCTGAGGTCTCGATGCACCCAGATGCTCCAGGATCCTTTCTAACAACCTATTTGAGTTTTCCTCTCGAGCAACGTTCAAGTCATCCCTATAGATGGTACCACAAATTTTTAAAGACACCGTTTGTTTCCTCACAATGTTACATCTCCCCCCCCCCCTCTACCCAATCACCCAACCCCATGACCATTGACTTTTCGCTATTTACCTGCATCCCTGTTGCACTTCCAAACAATTGTACAATATCATCTAAAACCTTCAACGCCATCCCTTCCTGAACCAGGACTGTTGTGTCATCTACATATCCTATTATTCCAGGCCACACTTTCCCTACCTCCCCCCCACCCCCACTCTTGTGACATACGCTACGTTCAACCATTCTATAGAAGGGGTCCTGAATGCATGCAAACAATATTTGTGACATGGGACACCCCTGCTGAGGTCCCCTACCCATTACAATCTCCTCACCCAACCATCCATTAATCTGTACCCTCATCTTAGCTCCTTTGTACAACGTGGTTACCCAATTAACTATTTCTTCCCCATAACCCTGCCTCCTAAGTATAGCTCCCAATGCTCTCCTTTCCACTCTGTCATAGGCCCCCTGCCAGTCTAAAGCCAACAATGCCGCCCCCCTCCCCCCTTTCGACACCACAAAACTTCTCAGTATCCCATGACCTTCAATTATCGACCTTCCAGGCAATCCATACTGCATTCTCGAAACCACTCTCCCTACCACACATTTAAACCGATTACCCAAGACTTTAGCAAACAACTTATAATCTGCAAATAATAGCAATATGGCATGGTAATCCTTGAGGGTGTGCTGCCCCTTACCCTTCTGGACCAACACTACAACTGCTATTGCTTGCTTGTCCCCCATCACAACCTTCTTCTTCATCTGATTTAATAACCTAACCATGAAACCCCTTATTACCTCCCATATGTTGTAGATAAAATTCAGCCAGGAGACCATCTATTCCCAGTGCTTTGCCCTTCCTCATTTCCCTTAAAGCCAATTATATTTCCTCTTCCGTTATTACCCCTCTTAAAGCCTTCCTATCACTATTCCCTAAATTACACGTCACATACTCACACACCTTCTCTAAAGTCACATCCCCCACTCCCCCACTTGTCCAGTACCTTTCATACCATTTATCCTCATATGCACACATTCCTTTAGTAGCCCGTATCTCCTGACCTACCCTATAACCTCCTGCCATCTCATGTACCTCTAACCTTGGAATGGCTGTAACCTGCTGCCTTTGCTTTTGATGTCGCAACACACACGCCGATGGCTTGTCTCCCCAGAGCACCTCTTCTACCCCTTCCTGCACCCTTACCACCTGAAACCTCTCGTTTTGTGACTCCCTCAGTCTCCCCTTGACCTCGACAGTTTCATCCATAAGATAGTTGACCCCCACAGCCCCTGCCCCTAACAACCCCTTAACCTCTCCTCTAAATAATTTGAAAGTCCATATTTTAAATTATTTATACGTTTACCCTCCCTCACATAATATTTCCTAATCCTTTCCTTGGCTACACAATCCCACCATTTCACGACATCGTCCATCCCCCGTGTGTCCTCGCTAAGCTCCTTCCATAGGACAGAAAATCCCTCTAACCCTTCCTCATCACTCAATACACTTATATTTAATTTCCAGTAACTACTGTATATTTCCGCAAGCGCCTCCCACCCTACCTCCATCAACACTGCTCTATGATCTGACAATGCTACTTCAACAGTTTTGAAAGATTGCACTTCAACCCCAAGAGAAAGATACACTCTATCTAACCTTGCTGCATACCATCTCTTAACAAATGTATGATCTGTCTCCCACGCCCCCCCCCCCCTCAAACGCATCCCATAACTGAATATCCCTCAATAAATCTCTTAGGGTCACAGATACATAGCCTGTCCCTTTCGGTTCCACGTTAGCCCTCCTAATAACGCAATTCCAGTCACCTCCTACTATTGCCACCTCCGGAAATGCCCGGAAGAAAAACACAAGGTCCTCACACACAAACTCCTGCTTCACCTGTACGTTATTCTCTGCAGGCATGTACATGCTTACAAAGGCCACATGTTTGCCTAACCACCAACCATCCATGTGCAACACCCTTCTCCCTCCCCCCCCTCACTTCTCTGCAAAACAAACGGGATCACCTCCTTAATTAATATACCCACCCCTCCTTTCAAACGGGCAGATGGCAGGGTTACCATCTGAAACCCCACCACCTCCAGCACCCTACCCTCCTTAATATTATGCTCCTGAAGGAACACAACATCCACTCTAGATTTATTCAGAAACATTCTAAACCATTCTCTCTTCACACTATTACACAAACCATTAATGTTTACTGTCATACACTGGAGGCCTATTGAAGTTTCCACCCCTGCCTCCTCTCTTCACTCTTCCCATGGGCACCAGAACTTATGGATCCACTATGTATGGTTCCCGCCTCCACTACGTCACTTTCTAGGCTATTCCACGGCCTGGCTACTCTATGACTGAAGAAATACTTCCTAACATCCCTTTGATTCATCTGAGTCTTCAACTTCCAATTGTGACCTCTTGTGTCTGTGTCCCTTCTCTGGAACATCCCGTCTTTGTCCACCTTGTCTATTCCACGTATTATTTTGTTTGTTGTTATCGTGTCTCCCCTGACCCTCCTGTCCCCAAGTGTCGTCAGACCGATTTCCCTCGTTGGACATTTCCCTGAGCTCCGGATATAGTCTTGTTGCAAACCTTTACACTTTCTCTATTTTCTTGACATGCTTGACTAGGTGTGGGTTCCAAACTGGCGCTGCATACTCCAGTATGGTCCTGACGTACACAGTGTACAGTGTCTTGAACGATTCCTTACTAAGGTATCGGAACGCTATTATCAAGTTTGCCAGGAGCCCATATGCTGCAGCAGTTATCTGGTTGATGTATGCCTCTGGAGAAGTGCTCGGTGTTATGGTCACCCCAAGATCTTTCTCTTTGTAGTCTTGCCTGATATTCATCCAATTTAATCCTTCTCATTAGCTTCACATCATCTGCAATCAGGGACACTTCAGAGTCTATCCCTTCCATCATGTCATTTACATATATCAAAAATAGCACTGGTCCTAGAACTGACCCCTGTGGAACCCCACTCGTCACAGGCGCCCGCTATGATACCTCTTCACGTACCATGACTCGTTGTTGCCTCCCTGTCAGGTATTCTCTGATCCATTTCGGTGCCCTTCCTGTTATACGCGCCTGATCCTCAAGCTTCTGCTCTAATCTCTTGTGAGGAACTGTGTCGAAGGTCTTCTTGCAGTCCAGGAAAATGCAATCAACCCACCCTCTCTCTCGTGTCTTACTTTTGTTACCTTGTCCTAAAACTCCAGAAGGTTTGTGACACGGGATTTGCCTTCCATGAATCCGTGCTGGTTGTTGTTTATAATCCTGTTCCTTTCGAGGATTCCAGATGCTCCACCACTCTCCTCCTGATAATCTTTTCCGTGACTTTGTATACTATACACGTCAGAGACAATGGTCTGTAGTTTAGTGCCTCGTGTGTGTGTGTGTGTGCGCGCTCACCTATATGTAGTTGCAGGGGTCGAGTCATAGCTCCTAACCCTGCCTCTTCACTGGTCGATACTAATTCACTCTCTCCCTGCTCCATGATATTTGTCATACCTCTTCTTAAAGCTATTTATGGAACTTGCTTCCACTACTTCACTCTCCAGATTATTCCAATTACTGACAACTCTAAGACTAAAGAAATACTTCCTAACATCCTTATGACTCATCTGGGTTTTCAGTTTCCAATTGTGTCCCCTTGTTTCTGTATCCTATCTCTGAAAAATTCGATCCTTGTCCACCTTGTCAATGCCTCTTAGTATTTTATACATTTGTTATCATGTCCCCTAAATCCCTCCTATCCTCTAGTGTCATCAGGTTGAGTTCCCTTAACCTCTCCTCATAAGACATACCCCTCAGTTCCAGGACTAATCGTGTTGCAAATTTTTGCACGTTCTCCAATTTCGTGAAGTGTTTGACTAAGTGAGCGTTCCATACTGGCACTGCATATTCCAGTATAGGCCTTACGTACACTGTGTACAATGTCGTGAATGACACCTTACTCGGATGTCTAAACGCCAATCTCAGGTTTGCCAATCTCCCATATGCTGCAGCAGTTATTTGATTGATGTGTGCCTCAGGGGACATGCTACAGCTGTTGGTTTCCTGACCTGTACTCCGTCTGCGGTCTTCTGTGTCCTTCCCCAGTCTTCATGACCTTACACTTACTGGGGTTAAACTCCAGGAGCCAATTGTCGGACCATACTTGTAGTTTGTCCAGATCCCCTTCTAATCTTAATGATCCTCGCCCACTTGTATTCTCCTCATCAGTTTCACATCATCAGCGAACAGTGACACTTCTGAATCTATTCTTTCCACCATGTCATTCACATATACAAGAAACAGCACAGGGCCTAGGACTGAACCTTGTGGAACCCCACTCGACACATTCGCCCACTCCGACACTTCAGCACGTATCAACACACGTTGTTTCCTTCCTGTCAGGTATTCCCTGATCCATTGCAGTACTTTCCCCGTTATTCCTGCCTGTTCTTCTAATTTTTGCACCAGTCTCTTTTGTGGTACTGTGTCAAAAGCCTTCTTGCAACCTAAAAAGATGCAATCTACCCATCCCTCTCTCTCCTGTCTTACTTCTGTTACCTTATTGTAGAACTCAAGTAAATTTGTGACACAGGATTTACCACCTCTGAAGCCGTGCTGTCTGTCATGTATGAGCCCAATCTTTTCAATGTGTTCCACTACTTTTCTCCTAATAATCTTTTCCATGACTTTACATACTATACAAGTCAGTGACACTGGTCTGTAGTTTAATGCTGCCTGTCTGTCCCCTTTCTTAAAAATTGGAACTACATGTGCTGTCTTCCACGCCTCAGGCAACTGCCCTGTTTCGATAGATTTACTGAAGATTGCTGCTTATGGCACACACAGTTCCTCTGCTTCCTCTCTAAGTATCCATGGAGATATGTTATCTGGGCCCACCGCCTTTAAGGTATCGAGTTCGTCTAGAAGTTTATTCACCTCTACCTTGGTTATGTGTATTGTGTCCAGCGCCTGCTGGTGCACCCTACCTCCACAGTTTGCTGGAAGCATTCCTGACTCTATTGTGAATACTTCTCTAAATATTTTGTTTAGTTCATCACATACTTCTTCGTCACTCTTTGTCAGCTCCCCTCCTTTCCTCAGCCTGATTACCTGGTCCTTGACTGTTGTTTTTCTCCTAATGTGATTGTATAACAACTTTGGTTCAGATTTGGCTTTTGATGCTATGTCGTTCTCGTATTGCCTCTGGGCCTCTCTTCTTATCCTTGCATATTCGTTTCTGGTTCTTCTGCTCAGCTCCTTGTTTTCCTGAGTCCTTTGCCTTCTATATCTTTTCCATGCTCTAGCACACTTGGATTTGGCCTCTTTACACCTCCCATTAAACCATGGGCTCACTCTGGTCTTACCATTTTTTCTGTTGCCCTTTGGTATGAACCTTTCCTCTGCCTCCCTGCACTTAGCGGTTACTGTTTCCATCATTTCATTTACTGTCTTTCCATCTAGTTCTCTTTCCCACTGCACTTCATGCAGGAAACTTCTCATTCCTATGTAGTCCCTTTTTTTGAAGTTTGGTTTCTCTCTTTGCTCTCGTGCTGCTGCATTCTCCACTGTTAACTCGACAAGACATTCAAAACTCAGGAAATCATGATCACTAGCACCAAGGGGTCTTTTGTGGGTGATATCCCTTATGTCTGAACTATTTAAGGTGAGTATGAGATCCAGCCTTGCTGCAACATCCTCTCCTCTCTCTCTGGTTGTATCCCTAACATGTTGATGCATGAAGTTCTCCAATGCAGTCTCCAACATCTTAGCCCTCTATGTTTCTGGCCCCCCATGTGGCTCTAGGTTTTCCCAGTCAATCTCTTTATGACTGAAATCCCCCATTATAAGCAATTTTGTCCTACCCATATGAGCCCTCCTGGCCACTTCAGCTAGTGTATCCACCATTGCCCTATTGCGCACATCATACTCTACTCTTGTTCTCCTGCTGTTAAGTGGTGGGTTATACATCACTGCTATCATTACCTTTGGACCACCAGTCTGAAGTGTTCCTACAATGAAGTCGCCTGTTTTCCTTCTTTCCATTCCTCCCATCTCCTCAAAACTCTACTGGTTTTTTATGAGCAATGTTACTCCTCCCCTCCTCTGTTCTCTCTGTCTTTCCTCATAATCTGATATCCAGGTGAAAAAATAGCATCTGTTATCCCTGTAAGTTTTGTCTCTGTTAGTGCTATGATGTCAGGTGATGCATCAATGATGCGTTCTTGCCACTCTTCACTCATATTTGTTATTCCATCTGCATTGATGTACCATACCTTTAGCTTCCTTTCCATTACTGTATTTTGGGAGATGGAAGAGGAAGGTGCAGGCTGGGAGGGTGGGAGGCAGGGCACAATATTATGGGAGGCTGCTGTGATTGTGGAATTAGTGCTTAGGGGGCTGGTGGCTATGGAGTGAGGTTCGTTTCTGTTTACTGTGTTTGGTTGATATGTGGTAACAGGGGTTGAGAGGTTTCTGTAAGCATTTGTGTTTGATGTTCCCCCAAAGGCTGAGTTTTCCTGTCTGTCATTGCCTGTCCTGTCTCTCTTTCCTTCCACTGGTTCTGTCTTGCTCTCATTTTCAGTTGTTCTGTTTCCTTTCGTGTTTTGTCTCGATTGAGGAACACTTTTTGATAATCTGGAGAGTCCTTTAACAGTGGTTTCTGTTGTAGTATCCTGTTCCATACCACATCTGTCTTGAATGTCAATCTGATTGGTCGATTTTTTTTCCTCGAATACCCCCAAGTCTGTGAAAATTTTCTACCTGAGACATGTCCCTCTCTCCTGTTATTGCAATGATGTTCTTAATCTCTGTTTCCTCCCGATGCTTTCTTTCATCATAGG
Source organism: Cherax quadricarinatus (assembly GCF_038502225.1). Lineage (NCBI taxonomy): Eukaryota > Metazoa > Arthropoda > Malacostraca > Decapoda > Parastacidae > Cherax > Cherax quadricarinatus. The sequence goes on from NC_091307.1 coordinate 43,082,785, forward strand.
TCTGCCCTTCAGCCTCCTGAAGCCCATGAATAATTATTGACCTCTCCCTCTCCTCTTCCCATTTTTTTCCCTCTGTATCTCTGGATCTGATTTAAGCATCTCCTTTGCTGTTTCCCTAATCATTTCCCAGACACCATGATGGCCTGACATTACTGCTGCAAAAGACTGCTTAGATCCATCCCCTCCTTCAGTCCCCTCGCTGCCTGCTGATGTTCCCATTTCAGTCATCTTGCTCCTTTCGGACCTCATCTTTAGATCCTGCTTCAGCACATCCATATCTTCCTTCAATCTCTGTATCATTGCCTCAGTTGCTACAGCTCATGATTCCCACTTCTTCCTCTCTGCAGATATTTGTTCTAACATGTTATTGTAAAGCTCGTTTAACCTTTTCTCCCATTGTTGTTCCATTTTGTCCTTGAGCCATTCTACCCATTCTTTCTTTTCCAACCAACCATCATCGGTTCCCTTCCCTTTACGTCCTCCCTTTTGAGATCCCATTTTGTTTTTATCCTGTTGAGATGTTCTATTGCTTCAGCTTATCGTAAAAATGTGTGTGGTGGGGAGATTTATGAGCTAATGTGTTAGGTTAGATTTGTGTGTTTGCGTGTGTGTGTGTGTGTGTATGTGCACTCACCTATTTGTACTCACCTATTTGTGGTTGCAGGGGTCGATTCATAGCTCCTGGCCCCGCCTCTTCGCTGATTGCTACTAGGTCCTCTCTCTCCCTGCCCGATGAGTTTATCATACCTTGCCTTCAAACTATGTATGGTTCCCGCCTCCACTACGTCACTTTCTAGGCTATTCCACAGCCTGACTACTCTATGACTGAAGAAATACTTCCTAACATCCTTTTGATTCATCTGAGTCTTCAACTTCCAATTGTGACCTCTTGTGTCTGTGTCCCATCTCTGGAACATCCTGTCTCTGTCCACCTTGTCTATTCCGCGCAGTATTTTATATGTCGTTATCATGTCTCCCCTGACCCTCCTGTCCTCCAGTGTCGTCAGGCCGATTTCCCTCAACCTTTCTTCATATTACAATCCCCGTAGCTCTGGGACTAGTCTTGTTGCAAACCTTTGCACCTTCTCTAATTTCTTGACATGCTTGACTAGGTGTGGATTCCAAACTGGTGGTGCATACTCCAGTATGGGCCTGACGTAAATGGTGTACAGAGTTTTGAACGAATCCTTACTGAGGTATCGGAACGCTATCCATAGGTTTGCCAGGCACCCGTATCCTGCAGCAGTTATCTGATTGATGTGCGCCTCAGGAGATATGCTCGGTGTTATACTCACCCCCAGATCTTTTTCCTTGAGTGAGGTTTGCAGTCTTTGGCCATCTAAACTATATTGTGTCTGCGGTCTTCTTTGCCCTTCCCCAATCTTCATGACTTTGCATTTGGCAGGGTTAAACTCAAGGAGCCAGTGCTGGAGCAGGCTTGTATCCTGTCCAGGTCTCTTTGTAGACCTGCCTGATCCTCATCCGATTTGATTCTTCTCATTAACTTCACATCATCTGCAAACAAGGACACTTCTGAATCTATCCCTTCTGTTATGTCATTCACATATACCAAGAACAGCACAGGTCCTAGGACTGACCCCTGGGGAACCCAGCTTGTCACAGGCGCCCACTCTGACACCTCGTCACGTACCATGACTCGTTGTTGCCTCCCTGTCAGGTATTTTCTGATCCATTGCAGTGCCTTTCCTGTTATGTGTGCCTGATCCTCTAGCTTTTGCAGTAACCTCTTGTGAGGAACTGTGTCGAAAGCCTTCTTGCAGTCCAAAAAAATGGAGTCGATCCACCACTCTCTCTCTTGTCTTACTTCTGTCACCTTGTCATAAAACTCCAGTAGGTTTGTGACACAGGATTTTCCTTCCCTGAAACCGTGCTGGTTTTCAATTATACACTTGTTTCTTTCCAGGTGCTCCACCACTCTCCTCCTGATGATCTTCTCCATGACGTTGTATACTATACACGTTAGTGATACAGGTGTGTAGTTTAGTGCCTCATGTCTGTCTCCCTTTTTAAAAATTGGGACTATATTTGCCATCTTCCATACTTCAGGGAGTTGCCCAGTTTCATTGATGTGTTGAAGATCTTTGTTAATGGCAAACACAGTATCTCTGCTCCCTCTTTAAGGACCCACGGAGAGATGTTGTCTGGTCCCACCGCCTTTGAGGTGTCAAGTTCACATAGCAGCTTCTTCACCTCCTCCTTGGTTATATATACCTCATCCAGCACTTGCTGGTGTACCCCCCTGTTCTGATTTCCTGGAGTCCTACTGGTTTCCAATGTAAATACTTCTTTAAATCTCGTGTTGAGCTCCTGACATACCTCTCGGTCGCTTCTTGTGAACTTCCCATCACCCTTCCTCAGTCTGATTACCTGGTCCTTGACTGTTATTTTCCTCCTGATGTGGCTATACAACAGCTTTGGTTCATTCTTGACTTTCGATGCCATGTCATTTTCATATTGTCGCTGAGCCTCCCTTCTTATCTGTGCATATTCGTTTCTGGCTCTTTGGTTAATCTCTTTATTTTCCTGAGTTCTCTGTCTTCTGTACCTTTTCCATTCTCTAGTACACCTAGTTTTTGCCTCCCTACACCTTTGGGTGAACCAAGGACTCGTTCTGTTCTTCCCATTATTTCTATTTCCCTTGGGAACATACCTCTCCTCTCCCTCCTTGCATTTTGTTGCCACACAGTCCATCATTTCTAGTACTGGTTTTCCTGTCAGTTCCCTCTCCCATTGGATGTCTTGCAGGAAGTTCCTCATGCCTGAGTAGTTCCCCTTTTGTAGTTTGGTTTTTCCCAACCTATTCCTGCTACTCTCTCCACTTGAAGCTCAACTATGTAGTCGAAGCACAGAACCACATGATCATTAGCTCCCAGGGGCCTTTCATACATGGTATCCTCGATATCCGAACTACTCAAGGTGAATACAAGGTCCAGTCTTGCTGGTTCATCCTCTCCTCTCTCTCTGGTAGTGTCTCTAACATGTTGATGCATGAGGTTTTCCAGTATCACATCCATCATCTTGGCTCTCCATGTTTCAGGACCCCCATGGGGCTCCAGGTTTTCCCAGTCAATCTCCTTGTGATTGAAATCACCCATAAGTAGTAACTTTGCTCCCCCCATGTGTGCTCTCCTGGCCACCTCGGCTAGTGTGTCGACCATTGCTCTGTTGCTCTCATCGTATTCTTCTCTTGGCCTCCTGCAGTTCTGTGGTGGGTTGTACATTACTGCAATTATCACCTTATGTCCCTCAGACTGGATTGTTCCTACTAAGTAGTCCTTTACGCCCGTGCCATCATTCCTTCCATTTTCTCAAACCCCCACTGGTTTTTAATGAGCAGTGCAACTCCTCCTCCCCCTATCCTCCCTCTGTCTTTCCTGAGGATTTGATATCCGGGTGGAAAGATTGAATCTGTTATTATTCTGGTGAGTTTTGTTTCTGTGAGTGCTATTATGTCTGGGGATGTCTCCTTGATTCTTTCGTGCCACTCCTCATACTTATTTGTTATTCCATCTGCATTTGTATACCACACCTTCAACTTCTTTTCTAAGATTGTGGTCTGGGAGGTGTATTGGGGTTGGGGAAGTGGGAGACCTGATAAGGAACTATGGGTGGTTGCTGTGGGGGTGGAGTTTGTAATGCAGTGGGTGGGGGCATTGGATGTGGCATGGGTGTTTTGGTTTAGAGTGTTTGGTTGCACTGGGGTTGACCTGGTTGGGAGGCTTCTATAGGAAGTTGTGATGGAGGCTGTATTTGATCTTCCTGTGACTGGGATCTCCTGTCTGTCTTCTCCATCCCCTCTCTTTCCTCCTTTCTCCTTTGTACCATCTCTCTCTGTTTCTGCCTTTCTGCTTGTGTTCTGTCACGGTCGAGATACTCCTTCCTGTATGCTGGCATGTCCCTTAATTGTGCTTTCTCCTGCAGGATCCTGTTCCGAGTCGATTCTGCCTTGAAGGTCACTTTCACTGGCCGGGTTCTTTTTTTTACAAACCCCCCTATTCTCCGAAAATTTTCCAGCTGGGTCATGTCGTCTTCTCCTATTGCTTTCATGATGCTTTCAATTGCTTTTTTTTCCCCTTGTTTTCTTGCTTCATATGTTTTCCCTTCAACTTCCTGGAGCCCATACACAAAGACTGACCTCACCCTTTCATTCTCCCACTGCATATCCCTGTATATCCTCTCATTCAATTTGATTTCCTCCATTGCAGCTTTCCTTTCTTCAGTTTCACTAGCTAATGTACTTGGGCTCAGTGGCCTGTCATTTTCCCTTCTCGGCTTTCCCTGGGCTCTGCTGTGGTCTGTTAGGGCCTCCACATATAGCTTAGCTCTTTCATTTACTACAGTCTCCACTGACTGAGCTTCTACATGCAGTTTTGCTCCTTCTTTCCCTACAGTCCCCTTATTTGTGGCTGAGGTAGCAGTCTCTGTTGTCAATCCCAAAATGTTCTTTAGTTCTTTAGGCTGTTTCAGATTTTTCAGTTCCTCTTCTAAACTTTGTATCCTGGCCTCTGCTGCTTTGACTTGCACCTCCTACTTCCTGCTTTCCATGTCTAACCTCTCTTCCATTCTCATGCTAAGTTCTTCTAGTTTCTTTTCCCATTCATGTTCCCTTTTCGTGAGCTCTGCTGCCCAATCTTCCTTTGCAGTTTCCTCCTCCTGTCCCTTGATTTTACTTGTTGCTCTCTGGCAACCCATTTTTGTTTTATCCTGATTGCCTCAGACTGGGAAACCTATGTAATTCTGTATGTTAGGTTAGTATTGTGTATGTCAGAGTGTGGGGGGGGGAGGTAGTGGAGGAGCTGTGGCTATGTGGGAAGGAGGGAGAAGCAAGTGGGTGAGTGGGAGAGGGAGAGGGGGAAGGAGGGAGAGGTGGGGAAGGGGAGGGTGAAAGAGGGAGGGGAGGGATCAGGTAAAAGAGTGAGATGTCGGTGGGGGAGGGAGGGAGTGTATGTGTGAGTCTCGCAATGTGTGTGTGTGTGTGTGTGTGTGTGTGTGTGTGTGTGTGTGTGTGTGTGTGTGTGTGTGTGTGTGTGTATGTTGTGTGTGTGTGTTGTGTGTTGCATGTGTGTGTGTGTGTGTGTGTGTGTGTGTTTTATGTGTGTGTGTGTGTGTTGTGTATTGTGTGTGTGTGTGTGTGTGTGTGTGTGTGTGTGTGTGTGTGTGTGTGTGTGTGTGTGTGTGTGTGTGTGTGTCAGTGGTCCTTGACTGGCCGCAACTTCTTGTGTCCTGACCCTCACTCTCCTGGGGCTTACCCCACCTACTTACAATGTTGCCCTTAAAAGCTGTGTGTGTATGTGTGTATATGTGTGTATTCGTGTGTATTGGGGAGGTATGAGGGGTAGATACTGTTAATACATACCAGTAATTCTGGGTTGTAAAAAGTGGAAATTGCTACTAGGGTCTAAAGCTTCTATGAGTGTCTGCCCTTGTGTGTGTATATGAGAGAGGGATGGTTGGGGGGGGGGGTAGATGGGGTGGTTTAAAGATCCGTTATACCTCTCTGTTCCAACTGTCTTTCCTGGAAATGCTACTCACTCCACTTATTGTCCTCTCTGGATTTAAGTATCAATTATTGCTGGTTATTATCCTAATCCTTGTTCACGTTGAGAGAGGACTTCCTAACTTCCTAAGTATTCTTACTACTAATAACTATTGTAATAGCTTGCAGGAGTGAGTGACCAGTATCTAACAGCGATGCAAAGCCTGCAACATGCAAACCACAAAATATGTGAATGATACTTGTGCTGGCAACGGTCGTGACAGTTGCCAGATGACGATGACGATGAGTGATACTTGCGCTGGCAACGGTCGTGACAGTTGCTGATGACGAAGTCGTCGTACGTAGTCCTTAAATCCCTATTTTGGAGATCCTTCACCCGTGTTGATTATAGCCACATGTGCTCATACATCCCTCGTTCCTCACGCGATTTCACTTTTCACTTATGATAGTTTACACTTCACATTATTTGCACTTCACTTTATATGTATAATGGCACACAACTTGTCGTGACGTCACTGCTTAAGCAGGCCTTCTGCTGCCACCTTCCCTTGTTATATATTTTATTTATCCTTTCCCTTTTGCTTATTAACTTTTTCACTCTCACTGTATGGTGCCCCATATTTCACTTGTTAGCCAAACACTGATAATTCTTGAACAGCCGCTTCCTCACTCACTTTGATCTTCGTATGTTTGAATCTGTGTGGCAACAGCGCCTATAGACTCACAACGGCTTGGTGCTTTGAAATATTGATAATTTCAGCTTCCTCTCGACTATTTTTAACCAATAACTTTAGTTATCACTCATATTATTGTTCACTGACGATGTCACTACCACTGATTACTGCTAGCATTTACTGCACGCCTTAAAAAAACACTAGGGTTCTCGGAGCCTTGTGCACCCACGTCTGCACCCCACGGTCCCACGCGCGTGTGCGTGTGTGTGTGTGTGTGTGTGTGTGTGTGTGTGTGTGTCTGTGTAATTATGTGTGGAATTATGTGTGGGTTTATTATGTGTTTGAAAAGTAGATGAATTGTGTGTTGGAGTGTAATTTGGAGTCTCAGTGGTCGCTTGCCTGACCACAACCTCTTGTGACCTGACCCCCCACCCTCCTGGGACTTGATCCGCACCTACTTACAATGTTGCCCTTTATGCTTGTCCTGTCACCTAGCTTATAGTAACTTACTCGCCTTGTTCCATAGATTACCAATTGCTATTCCTTTTTGAATACTTGCGTGCCTATTCTTTATCGTGCTATGAGAGTTGTACCATTCACAATCAGCTTGGCGGATAATTGGAACCTGGAACCCCACACCCATACAACCACTCATAGGTGATTACAGTACTTGCAATGCAGCTGTAGCAGCCTGTAGATTGTCCAGCTCGATGAGACGTCCTGGCGTAGATCCACCTCAATTTCTTCTCGTTATATAATGTACCCTATTCACTGTATTTCTCTCACTGGTCACACGATTGTTTCACTTTATTATCTTTCTTGGGTGACACGTGGCAACGTCGCCTGCCCTGCCCGCTCTGACTGCGCTCCACATTTTACTTTCTAGATCACTTACAAAATTGCGGCTCGCCCTAGACTTATGTGGCTCAGGCAGATTATAAATCGCTTCAAGGAATTGTTCACTACCCTAGCACACTTAGCTTCACTTCAGATCACTTGGGTAGCCCTCGAAAACACTTATATTCGTGGAGCACGGAAGGCGTGACTCGCGCACGCACTGACGAGTGTGTGTGTGTTTGTGTGTGTGTGTGTGTGTGTTTCTGTGAGAGTGTGCGCGTGTGTGTACTCACCTATATGTATTCACCTATCTGTGGTTTCAGAAGTCGACTCATAGCTTCTGGCCCTTACTCTTGATTGGTTGATACTAATTCACTCTTTCCCTGCTCCATGAGTTTCTTAAAGCTTCGACTTCTTCACTTTCCAGATTATTCCACTTCCTAACAGCTCTAAGGCTAAAAAAAAATACTTCCTAACATCCCTATGACTCATCTGGGTTTTCAGCTTCTAACTGTGTCTCCATGCTCCTGTGTCCCATCTCTGAAACATTCGAGTCCTGTCCACCTTATCAATTCCTCTCAGTATTTTATATGCCGTTATCATGTCTCCCTTATCCTTCTTTTCCTCAAGTGTCATCAGGTTCATCAGGTTCCTTTAACCTCTCCTGATAAGACATACCCCTTATTCCGGGACTAATCTTGTTGCAAATTTTTGCACTTTTTCCAATTTTATAACGTGTTTGACTAGGTGAGCGTTCCATACTGGTGCTGCATATTCCAGTATAGGCCTTACGTACACGGTGTACAATGTCGTGAATGATTCTTTACTTAGATGTCTCAACGCTAATCCCAGGATTGCCAATCTCTCATATACTGCAGCAGTTATTTGACTGATGTGTGCTTCAGGGGACATGTTCGTTATAATGCTTACCCCTAGAACCTTTTCTTTAAGTGACGTTTGCAACCTTTGATTTTCTAAGCAGTACGCCGTCTGCAGTCTTCTGTGCCCTTCCCCAATCTTCATGACCTTACACTTATTGGGGTTAAACTCCAGGAGCCATTTGTCGGACCAGACTTGTAGTATGTCCGGATCCCCTTGTAATCTTAACTGGTCCTCGCCT
>NC_091307.1:43095933-43175933 GCF_038502225.1 Cherax quadricarinatus
TCCTAGGTTCACTCTTTCAATCTTTAACCTATGCATGGATTCTGCCTTTACAATTTCGCTGTCTATGTTGTTTCACTTATTGATCACTCTAGGACTAAAGAATTATGTCCTGACATTTCTGTGACTCATCTATGTTTTAAACATCCTCTTGAACCCTCATGTTCCTCCGCTCTGCCTCTTACAAACTCCTACTATCCATCGTTTCTATTCCTTTCAGTATTTTGTACGTTGAAATCATGTCACCCCTGCTTCTTTTATTTTCTAATATCGTCAGCTCTTCTAGCTAATCCTCACTGCTCATACGATTCAGTTCTTGGACTAGTCTTTCAATAAACCTTTGATCTTTTTCCAGTTTCTTGACATACTTTATAAGATATGGCTTCTATAGTTCTCGCTGCCTACTCCATGATGGGCCTGACATGTGCAATGAGTTGAGTTGTGTTTGATTTCTTCTTTAGTTTCCTGAAAGCCACCCTTAAGTTTGATAACTTTGCATTAACCTTTTGATGTGTGCATCTGGTGAAATGCTTGTAACTCTGCGCTCCATTGGCCCTTTTCTTTCAGGAAAATTTACAGGTTTTCTTCTGCGAGCCTGTACTTTGGTTTCGGTTTTCTTTGCCCTCTCCGTTTCCACTGCTTTGATATGCCGGGGATAAATTTTAATATCCACTTGTGAAGTTAGTCCTGAGGGTTGCCTAGATTCATTTAAGTGTTATTCATTCTTCTCCTCTTTCTATTAACATCATTAGTTTTACATCAGCTTTAGGTCTGAACACCTATGATTCTAATTTTTTCTGTGATGTCATTTACATACAACAGAAACAGTACTGATCCAAGTACTAAACGTTGTTTGAGCTCCACTTGACACATTTGCTTATTCCGACAACTCCTCCATAACAATAACTAGCTGTTTCCTTTCTATTACGTATTCCTAGAGTCACTGAAGTGCTTTCCATGCTATTCTTGATTGCTCTTCTAGCTTCTGTCCCAGTCTCTTAGGAGGTAATGAACCGAGTGTCCATGATCTTACAGTCCAGTAATATGCAACCCATTTTTCTCTCTCTCCTCTGCTTAGCATTCAATACCCTGTCATATAACACTCGCAGATATGAGAGTCAGGATTTACCATCTCTAAAATAGTGCTAACTATTGAAAATAAATGGTATAAAATACCGACACAATGGAAAAATAAACACATATGCAGTTTAATGTGATCCTTCATTGACAACTGATTTTAGACTCTATAACCCCACTCGGTAGATCATCAGATGCAGCATTCTCCACATGACCTCAACATTCTGAACCTGACTATAAATACTCACATACTTTCCACCCCAGGTAGATCTGTTTGTGACTTGAAAAAGCCCACTGTGTGGGCGAAACGTTGTCAATAAAGGATCACATTAAACTGCATATATGTTTATGTTTCCAGTGCTAACTATTGTTTATAAATCTTCTTTCCAAGTGCTATGCTACTTTAATTATAATCTTCTAATTATCCTTGCACATTGTGCAAGGATAATGCTACCTGCATGTTCCTATTTCTTAAATTAGGGATTAAGTTCACTGTTTTCTAGACATAATGCAGCTGTTTTTTTTCTTCACCTGACCTGTTGAATATCGCTGCTAGTGGTTGACACTGCTCTTTTGTTTCCTTTCTCAGAACCCGCGGAGAGGTGGTGTAAGAATGGCACCACCAGTATCTTATAGTTGACCTGGTGTAAGAATGGCACCACCAGTATCTTATAGTTGACCTGGTGTAAGAATGGCACCACCAGTATCTTATAGTTGACCTGGTGTAAGAATGGCACCACCAGTATCTTATAGTTGACCTGGTGTAAGAATGGCACCACCAGTATCTTATAGTTGACCTGGTGTAAGAATGGCACCACCAGTATCTTATAGTTGACCTGGTGTAAGAATGGCACCACCAGTATCTTATAGTTGACCTGGTGTAAGAATGGCACCACCAGTATCTTATAGTTGACCTGGTGTAAGAATGGCACCACCAGTATCTTATAGTTGACCTGGTGTAAGAATGGCACCACCAATATCTTATAGTTGACCTGGTGTAAGAATGGCACCACCAATATCTTATAGTTGACCTGGTGTAAGAATGGCACCACCAATATCTTATAGTTGACCTGGTGTAAGAATGGCACCACCAGTATCTTATAGTTGACCTGGTGTAAGAATGGCACTACCAATATCTTACAGTTGACCTGGTGTAAGAATGGCACCACCAATATCTTATAGTTGACCTGGTGTAAGAATGGCACCACCAATATCTTACAGTTGACCTGGTGTAAGAATGGCACCACCAATATCTTATAGTTGACCTGGTGTAAGAATGGCACCACCAATATCTTATAGTTGACCTGGTGTAAGAATGGCACCACCAATATCTTACAGTTGACCTGGTGTAAGAATGGCACCACCAATATCTTACAGTTGACCTGGTGTAAGAATGGCACCACCAATATCTTACAGTTGACCTGGTGTAAGAATGGCACCACCAATATCTTATAGTTGACCTGGTGTAAGAATGGCACCACCAATATCTTACAGTTGACCTGGTGTAAGAAAGACACAACCAATATCTTTCAGTTGACCTGGTGTAAGAATGGCACCACCAATATCTTGCAGTTGACCTGGTGTAAGAATGGCACCACCAATATCTTACAGTTGACCTGGTGTAAGAATGGCACCACCAATATCTTGCAGTTGACCTGGTGTAAGAATGGCACCACCAATATCTTACAGTTGACCTGGTGTAAGAATGGCACCACCAATATCTTACAGTTGACCTGGTGTAAGAATGGCACCACCAATATCTTGCAGTTGACCTGGTGTAAGAATGGCACCACCAATATCTTATACACAGACTTCTTTTACTTCTTTCTGGCTCAGTTTGTACTATTTTTTCTAGATTAGTTCCAGCCGTATGAAAGATATACTTTACAAGTTACTGACGCAATTCTACGCTTCTGGCACTGGAAAAACTACCAAAATCCACGAAAAACAGAAACACACGGGGGAATGGCGGAGGAGCACGCGGGGGAGTGATGGAGGAACACGGAGGGAGTGATGGAGGAACACGAGGGAGGAGTGATGGAGGAACACGAGGGAGGAGTGATGTAGGAACACGGGGGAGTGATGGAGGAACACGGGGGAGTGATGGAGGAACATGGGGGAGGAGTGATGGAGGAACGCTAGGAGGAGTAATGGAGGAACACGGGGAGAGTGATGGAGGAACACGGGGGGAGTGATGGAACAACACGAGGGAGTGATGGAGGAACACGGGGGAGTGATGGAGGAACACGGGATTAGTGATGGAGGGGGAGTGATAGAGGAACACGGGGAGAGTGATGGAGGAACACGGGGGAGTGATGGAGGAACACGGGGGGAGTGATGGAGGAACACGGGGGGAGTGATGGAACAACACGAGGGAGTGATGGAGGAACACGGGGGAGTGATGGAGGAACACGGGATTAGTGATGGAGGGGGAGTGATAGAGGAACACGGGGAGAGTGATGGAGGAACACGGGGGAGTGATGGAGGAACACGGGTGAGTGATTGAGGTACACGGAAGGGGAGTGATGGAGGAACATGGGGGAAGTGATGGAAGAGCATTGAGGGGAGTGATGTTGGAACATGGGGGAGGAGTGATGGAGGAACATGGGGGAGGAGTGATGAAGGAGCACGAGGGAGAGTAATGGAGGAACACGGGTGAGGAACACAGTTTAAAAAAGTCTGGAATAAAAAAAAGTGTCCAAATTCCTAAAATTAAAAGCACTTGCTGATTCTATGCATGGTCTTATAAAACTGGTAATAACTAACAAGAAAGGATGACCATACAGTAAAAGGTAAGTTGATTTCTCACTCTTAATCCTGTTCCCAGAAATTCCTTTGCATTTTGACAGTGGCCCAATATTATTTGCAAACCCAACATAATTTGCGGAGTCTGAAGTCATCTGACTCCCCTCAGTTTATTCTTCTCATATCCGCACAACGCCACTGCTTTCTAAATTTATACTTTGTGGAAATATCGTTCTTTTTATTGCATCCGTGAGCACTGAGAATGTATGTGCTTAGTTTATTGTGCTATCATGTCTGGAAAAACCTTTGCTTGTTGTTCTTTCCATTCTGCGCTCGCGTGTTTCCGCATGTGTGTGTGTGCGTGTGTGTGTGTGTGTGTGTGTGTGTGTGCGTGTGTGTGTGTGTGTGTGTGTGTGTGTGTGTGTGTGTGTGTGTGTGTGTGTGTGTGTGTGTGTGTGTGTGTGTGTACGTGCGAGCGTTGCACTTGACCTGCTTCTAACACCTCAACTTCGAACATTGCTGTCTAATAAAATATTCCTTACTTATCTGTGTATGTGCGTATGAGTTTGCCTGTGTGTATTTACTGATTCTCACTCACCTATTTGTGAATGCAGACGTCGATTCATAGCTTCTGGCCCCTCCTGTACGCTGGTTGCTACTAAGTTCACTCTTTCCCTTGTTACACCTTTTCTTAAGTCTATGTATGGATCCTGTCTCCACTATATTGCTCTCCACATTGTTCCACTTACCGACAACTCCTAATACCTCTGTAACTCATCTCAGTTTTCAACTTTCTCTTGTAGCTCCTAGTTCCTGTCTCCCATCTCAGAAACATTGCTGTCCCTTTCGACCTAATCAATTTCCTTCAGTATTTTATACGTCAATTTCATGTTTCCTCATCTCTCGTTTCCTCCAGTGTCGTCAGGTTGAGTTTCCTTAATCTCTTCTTGTAGGACATAGCCCTTAGCTCCGGGACTAGTCTTGTTACGAAAACTTCGATTTTTTCTAATTTATAGATATGCTTGACCTGGTGTGGGTTACCAACTGATGTTGTATACTCTAATATGGGCCTGATGTATATGATGCACAGTATCGTGAATGCTTCCTTATTTATTTGTCGAAACGCTATTCTTAGCTTTCCCAGGCAAAAATATGCTACAGCAATTATTTCGTTGAGGTGCGCCTGAGATGTGCTCGGTGTGATGCTCATCGCAATATCCTTTTCCTTGATTGAGGCTCGCTTTCTTTGACCCTAGTACTTGTAATCCATCTGCGTTCTTTTTTTGTCCTTCTCCAAGATTAATGACTTTGCATTTGGTGGAGTTAAACTCCAGAAGACATTTGTCGGATCAGGATTGCAACCTGTTCAGATCCCCTTGTAGTCTTACCTAATCCTCGTCCACTCGAATTCTCCGCAATAGATTCAGGCCGTCTGCAAATAGGGACAAGTCTGAATCTGTCTTCCGTTATGTCATTCATGTATTCCAGAAACAGCACTGGCCCCAGCACTAACCCTTGCGGAACCCTGCTTGACACATACTGCCACTCTAGCACGTCGTCATGTACCAACACACTTGTTTTCCTTTCTGTCAAGTATTCCCTGATACACTGCAGCGTTTTTACTGTTATTCTTGCCTGTTTTTCTAGTTTTTGTACAAATCTCTTGTGTGGAACTGTGTCGAAAGCTTTACAATCCCGTTTCTCTCCTGCTTTACACCTGTTGCCTTATCATAGAACTCCAGTACGTTTCCATCACAAAATTTCCTATTCCTGAAACTGTGCTGGTTTTCTTGTATGAACCATTCCTTTCTAGGTGTTCCACCACTCTTCTGATAATCCTCTCCATAACTTAACATACTATACATGCCAGCGACAAAGTGTGAAGTTTAGTGCTGCTTGTGTGTCCCAATTCTTAAAAACTTGGGACTATGTGTGCTGTCTTCCTCACCTTACGCAGTTGCTCTGTTTCAATAAAGTTATTGAAGACTGTTAGTGGCACATATAGTGCATCTACTCCTTTAGGACCCAGGGAGAGATGTCATCTGGGCCCACCGCCAACGAGGTATCTAGTTCACCTAGGAGTATCTTCACTGCCTCCTCGGTTGTGTGCAGTGTGTCCAGCACTTGCTGGTACACCATACTAACTCGGTTTTCTGGAAGCCTCTCTGTCTCCTCTGTGAATACTTCCCTGACTCTTGAACTGAATTCCTCACATACCTCCCGGATCAGATTTGACTTTTGATGCAATGTCATATAATATTGCTGGTAGGATTCTCTCATTATCCATGCATATTCATTTCTGGCTTATTGGCTCAGCTCCCTGTTTTCCCGAGTCCTTTGGCTTCTTTGCTTTTCCATACTCTAGAACAGTTGATTTTGGCATCTCCACACCTCCTGGTAAACCGTGGGCTCACTCTGGTCTTCCCATTGTTTCTGTTCCCCCTTGTCACGAACTTCTCCTCTGTCTTCCTGCACTTTGTTGTCATGTGTTCCATCATTTTATTTACTGTCTTTCCCTTTAGCTCTCTCACCCACTGCACCTCATGCTGGAATTGCCTGATACGTATGTAGTCCCACGAGAAACGTGCTGCTTCACTCTTTATTGTTAATTCCACTAAGTATTCGAAACTCAGGACCACGTGATCGTTAGCGCTGAATGTTGCTCCATGTTTGATTTTCCCTATGTTAGAATTGTTGAAGGTGAATATGAGATCCATCCTTGCTGGTTCATCGTCTCCTCTCCCTCTGGTTGTGTACCTAACAAGTTAGTATGTAAGGCTATTCTGCATGGCTCCAGCATCTGTGTATTTGTGTGTGTGTGTGTGTGTGTGTGTGTGTGTGTGTGTGTGTGTGTGTGTATGAGTGTGTGTGTGTGTGTATGTGTGTGTGTGTGTGTGTGTGTGTGTGTGTGTGTGTGTGTGTGTGTGTGTGTGTACGTTTGTGTGCGTGTATGTGTGTGTGTGTGTGTGTGTGTGTGTGTGTGTGTGTGTGTGTGTGTGTTTGTGTGTATGTGTATGTATGCATGTGTGTGTATGTATGCATGTGTGTGTATGTATGCATGTGTGTGCGTGCGTGCATGTGCGTGTGTTGAATGAAAGGGGTTAGCTGCTGAACAATTTTCATCAGTTATTGCTTTGCGTGTGTTTCAGCGATCAGAGTCCAAGTGTGAAGCAGAAAATCAATTCCTTGCGCTCCAGGTTCTATTCTGGTAATGAAAGTAGCTGGTACAGCGAAATATCTGGCATGAAGATGTAACTCCAATGATAAAGTGGCTCAAATAATGAAAATAATTGAAATGGTTGAAGGTCCTACGAAGACGAAGGAGCTAGAATGACAGACGTACACAGAATTTATGACGCAAGTAGATTGTAGGAAGTATGTAAAATTATGGATGTGTCTAGAGATAAAATTGTTGAGACCAAGAAAAGCAGCTTGAATAATGAACATTTATGACATGTTGAAAGATGCTAAAATCCTGACAATATCTGCAATATGAAAGTCACTTAAATGATGATCTAGACTAATGGAAGTATCTAGTTCCAGAATAATGGAACTAGTTTAATAGAAGAGTTAACTGAATAGTGAAAAAGCAAGAATGAAGATTTGAACAGAATGATAAATACCTGGAATGAAGAAAAACTACAATTAATAGGTATACTGAATAATTCTGAATAATGAAGTAATAAAAATAGTGAAGTTAACGAGGATTTAATATCAAAAACGATTTATTTGCTAAAATGATGCGAGTGAATGACGAAGATCCTGGAATAACGAAGTGAGGTAAACGTTGAAGCAGCTGGAAGTGAATAAAATAATTTCGAATTAAGATGTATATATAATTATAAAATAAATATATTTTCATTTAGAAAAATGAAGCAAGAGTGCGACGATGTCGTAGCTAGAATGTTGAAATTGTTAGAATAATGAAGTGTCTGGGAGGATGAGTTTGCAAGAAAGATAAAGTGACTATAATCCTTAAAGTGGAAGCACAACAGGAGTACCTGGATTGATGAAGTGTCTAAAAAGATATAGTAGTTAGATATGTGAAACATTTAGAATAAAGAAACTGCTAGATGTGGAATTTGAATTGTTTGGAATTATGGAAGGAACAGAATAAGTAGTAAAAAAATAAAGCAATAAACTAAAGAAGAAAATGGAGAAGACCCTAGGCTGTTTGCTGCTTTACTGATATTGTATAGAAAACTTCCCTTCACACGCCACTCCCTCCAGTCACTCTGCAGCCATGAAGACTGTTTAACAGAAGACTTCTCCTTCACCCGCCACTCTCTCCAGACATTCTGCAGCCATGAAGACTGTTTAACAGAAGACTTCTCCTTCACCCGCCACTCTCTCCAGACACTCTGCAGCCATGAAGACTGTTTAACAGAAAACTTCCCTTCACCCGCCACTCTCTCCAGTCACTCTACAGCCATGAAGACTGTTTAACAGAAGACTTCTCCTTCACCCGCCACTCCCTCCAGTCACTCTGCAGCCATGAAGACTGTTTAACAGAAGACTTCTCCTTCACCCACCACTCCCTCCAGTCACTCTGCAGCCATGAAGACTGTTTAACAGAAGACTTCTCCTTCACCCGCCACTCTCTCCAGACATTCTGCAGCCATGAAGACTGTTTAACAGAAGACTTCTCCTTCACCCGCCACTCTCTCCAGACACTCTGCAGCCATGAAGACTGTTTAACAGAAAACTTCCCTTCACCCGCCACTCTCTCCAGTCACTCTACAGCCATGAAGACTGTTTAACAGAAGACTTCTCCTTCACCCGCCACTCCCTCCAGTCACTCTGCAGCCATGAAGACTGTTTAACAGAAGACTTCTCCTTCACCCACCACTCCCTCCAGTCACTCTGCAGCCATGAAGACTGTTTAACAGAAGACTTCTCCTTCACCCGCCACTCTCTCCAGTCACTCTGCAGCCATGAAGACTGTTTAACAGAAGACTTCTCCTTCAACCGCCACTCTCTCCAGTCACTCTGCAGCCATGAAGACTGTTTAACAGAAGACTTCTCCTTCACCCGCCACTCCCTCCAGTCACTCTGCAGCCATGAAGACTGTTTAACAGAAGACTTCTCCTTCACCCGCCACTCCCTCCAGTCACTCTGCAGCCATGAAGACTGTTTAACAGAAGACTTCCCCTTCACCTGCCACTCTCTCCAGTCACTTTGCAGCCATGAAGACTAATTAACAGAAGACTTCTCCTTCACCCGCCACTCCCTCCAGTCACTCTGCAGCCATGAAGACTGTTTAACAGAAGACTTCCCTTCACCCGCCACTCCCTACAGTCACTCTGCAGCCATGAAGACTGTTTAACAGAAAACTTCCCTTCACCCGCCACTCCCTCCAGTCACTCTGCAGCCATGAAGACTGTTTAACAGAAAACTTCCCTTCACCCGCCACTCCCTACAGTCACTCTGCA
Organism: Cherax quadricarinatus; assembly: GCF_038502225.1. Classification (NCBI taxonomy): domain Eukaryota; kingdom Metazoa; phylum Arthropoda; class Malacostraca; order Decapoda; family Parastacidae; genus Cherax; species Cherax quadricarinatus. The sequence goes on from NC_091307.1 coordinate 43,105,185, forward strand.
GCCATGAAGACTGTTTAACAGAAAACTTCCCTTCACCCGCCACTCCCTACAGTCACTCTGCAGCCATGAAGACTGTTTAACAGAAAACTTCCCTTCACCCGCCACTCCCTACAGTCACTTTGCAGCCATGAAGACTGTTTAACAGAAGACTTCTTCACCTGCCACTCTCTCCAGTCACTCTGCAGCCATGAAGACTGTTTAACAGAAGACTTCCCTTCACCCGCCACTCTCTCCAGTCACTCTGCAGCCATGAAGACTGTTTAACAGAAGACTTCCCCTTCACCTGCCACTCTCTCCAGTCACTCTGCAGCCATGAAGACTATTTAACAGAAGACTTCCCCTTCACCCGCCACTCCCTCCAGTCACTCTGCAGCCATGAAGACTGTTTAACAGAAGACTTCCCCTTCACCTGCCACTCCCTCCAGTCACTCTGCAGCCATGAAGACTGTTTAACAGAAGACTTCTCCTTCACCCGCCACTCTCTCCAGTCACTCTGCAGCCATGAAGACTGTTTAACAGAAGACTTCCCCTTCACCTGCCACTCCCTCCAGTCACTCTGCAGCCATGAAGACTGTTTAACAGAAGACTTCTCCTTCACCCGCCACTCTCTCCAGTCACTCTGCAGCCATGAAGACTGTTTAACAGAAGACTTCTCCTTCACCCGCCACTCTCTCCAGTCACTCTGCAGCCATGAAGACTGTTTAACAGAAGACTTCTCCTTCACCCGCCACTCTCTCCAGTCACTCTGCAGCCATGAAGACTGTTTAACAGAAGACTTCTCCTTCACCCGCCACTCTCTCCAGTCACTCTGCAGCCATGAAGACTGTTTAACAGAAGACTTCTCCTTCACCCGCCACTCCCTCCAGTCACTCTGCAGCCATGAAGACTGTTTAACAGAAGACTTCTCCTTCACCCGCCACTCTCTCCAGTCACTCTGCAGCCATGAAGACTGTTTAACAGAAGACTTCTCCTTCACCCGCCACTCCCTACAGTCACTCTGCAGCCATGAAGACTGTTTAACAGAAGACTTCTCCTTCACCCGCCACTCCCTACAGTCACTCTGCAGCCATGAAGACTGTTTAACAGAAGACTTCTCCTTCACCCGCCACTCTCTCCAGTCACTCTGCAGCCATGAAGACTGTTTAACAGAAAACTTCCCTTCACCCGCCACTCTCTCCAGTCACTCTGCAGCCATGAAGACTGTTTAACAGAAGACTTCTCCTTCACCTGCCACTCTCTCCAGTCACTCTACAGCCATGAAGACTGTTTAACAGAAGACTTCTCCTTCACCCCCCACTCTCTCCAGTCACTCTGCAGCCATGAAGACTGTTTAACAGAAGACTTCTCCTTCACCCGCCACTCTCTCCAGTCACTCTGCAGCCATGAAGACTGTTTAACAGAAGACTTCTCCTTCATCCGCCACTCTCTCCAGTCACTCAGCAGCCATGAAGACTGTTTAACAGAAGACTTCCCCTTCACCTGCCACTCTCTCCAGTCACTCTACAGCCATGAAGACTGTTTAACAGAAGACTTCTCCTTCACCCGCCACTCTCTCCAGTCACTCTGCAGCCATGAAGACTGTTTAACAGAAGACTTCTCCTTCACCCGCCACTCCCTCCAGTCACTCTGCAGCCATGAAGACTGTTTAACAGAAGACTTCTCCTTCACCCGCCACTCCCTCCAGTCACTCTGCAGCCATGAAGACTGTTTAACAGAAGACTTCCCTTCACCCGCCACTCCCTACAGTCACTCTGCAGCCATGAAGACTGTTTAACAGAAAACTTCCCTTCACCCGCCACTCTCTCCAGTCACTCTGCAGCAATGAAGACTGTTTAACAGAAGACTTCTTCACCCGCCACTCTCTCCAGTCACTCTGCAGCCATGAAGACTGTTTAACAGAAAACTTCCCTTCATCCGCCACTCCCTCCAGTCACTCTGCAGCCATGAAGACTGTTTAACAGAAAACTTCCCTTCACCCGCCACTCCCTACAGTCACTCTGCAGCCATGAAGACTGTTTAACAGAAAACTTCCCTTCACCCGCCACTCCCTCCAGTCACTCTGCAGCCATGAAGACTGTTTAACAGAAGACTTCCCTTCACCCGCCACTCTCTCCAGACACTCTGCAGCCATGAAGACTGTTTAACAGAAGACTTCCCCTTCACCTGCCACTCTCTCCAGTCACTCTGCAGCCATGAAGACTGTTTAACAGAAGACTTCCCCTTCACCCGCCACTCCCTCCAGTCACTCTGCAGCCATGAAGACTGTTTAACAGAAGACTTCCCCTTCACCTGCCACTCCCTCCAGTCACTCTGCAGCCATGAAGACTGTTTAACAGAAGACTTCTCCTTCACCCGCCACTCTCTCCAGTCACTCTGCAGCCATGAAGACTGTTTAACAGAAGACTTCCCCTTCACCTGCCACTCCCTCCAGTCACTCTGCAGCCATGAAGACTGTTTAACAGAAGACTTCTCCTTCACCCGCCATTCCCTCCAGTCACTCTGCAGCCATGAAGACTGTTTAACAGAAGACTTCCCCTTCACCTGCCACTCTCTCCAGTCACTCTGCAGCCATGAAGACTGTTTAACAGAAGACTTCTCCTTCACCCGCCACTCCCTCCAGTCACTCTGCAGCCATGAAGACTGTTTAACAGAAGACTTCTCCTTCACCCGCCACTCCCTCCAGTCACTCTGCAGCCATGAAGACTGTTTAACAGAAGACTTCCCTTCACCCGCCACTCCCTACAGTCACTCTGCAGCCATGAAGACTGTTTAACAGAAAACTTCCCTTCACCCGCCACTCTCTCCAGTCACTCTGCAGCCATGAAGACTGTTTAACAGAAGACTTCTTCACCCGCCACTCTCTCCAGTCACTCTGCAGCCATGAAGACTGTTTAACAGAAAACTTCCCTTCATCCGCCACTCCCTCCAGTCACTCTGCAGCCATGAAGACTGTTTAACAGAAAACTTCCCTTCACCCGCCACTCCCTACAGTCACTCTGCAGCCATGAAGATTGTTTAACAGAAAACTTCCCTTCACCCGCCACTCCCTCCAGTCACTCTGCAGCCATGAAGACTGTTTAACAGAAGACTTCCCTTCACCCGCCACTCTCTCCAGACACTCTGCAGCCATGAAGACTGTTTAACAGAAGACTTCCCCTTCACCTGCCACTCTCTCCAGTCACTCTGCAGCCATGAAGACTGTTTAACAGAAGACTTCCCCTTCACCCACCATTCCCTCCAGTCACTCTGCAGCCATGAAGACTGTTTAACAGAAGACTTCCCCTTCACCTGCCACTCCCTCCAGTCACTCTGCAGCCATGAAGACTGTTTAACAGAAGACTTCTCCTTCACCCGCCACTCTCTCCAGTCACTCTGCAGCCATGAAGACTGTTTAACAGAAGACTTCCCCTTCACCTGCCACTCTCTACAGTCACTCTGCAGCCATGAAGACTGTTTAACAGAAGACTTCTCCTTCACCTGCCACTCCCTCCAGTCACTCTGCAGCCATGAAGACTGTTTAACAGAAGACTTCTCCTTCACCCGCCACTCTCTCCAGTCACTCTGCAGCCATGAAGACTGTTTAACAGAAGACTTCTCCTTCACCCGCCACTCTCTCCAGTCACTCTGCAGCTATGAAGACTGTTTAACAGAAGACTTCTCCTTCACCCGCCACTCCCTCCAGTCACTCTGCAGCCATGAAGACTGTTTAACAGAAGACTTCTCCTTCACCCGCCACTCTCTCCAGTCACTCTGCAGCCATGAAGCCTGTTTAACAGAAGACTTCTTCACCCGCCACTCTCTCCAGTCACTCTGCAGCCATGAAGACTGTTTAACAGAAGACTTCTCCTTCACCCGCCACTCTCTCCAGTCACTCTGCAGCCATGAAGACTGTTTAACAGAAGACTTCTCCTTCACCCGCCACTCTCTCCAGTCACTCTGCAGCCATGAAGACTGTTTAACAGAAGACTTCTATTTCACCCGCCACTCTCTCCAGTCACTCTGCAGCCATGAAGACTGTTTAACAGAAGACTTCTCCTTCACCCGCCACTCCCTCCAGTCACTCTGCAGCCATGAAGACTGTTTAACAGAAGACTTCTCCTTCACTCGCCACTCCCTACAGTCACTCTGCAGCCATGAAGACTGTTTAACAGAAGACTTCCCCTTCACCTGCCACTCCCTCCAGACACTCTGCAGCCATGAAGACTGTTTAACAGAAGACTTCTCCTTCACCCGCCACTCTCTCCAGTCACTCTGCAGCCATGAAGACTGTTTAACAGAAGACTTATCCTTCACCCGCCACTCTCTCCAGTCACTCTGCAGCCATGAAGACTGTTTAACAGAAGACTTCTCCTTCACCTGCCACTCTCTCCAGTCACTCTGCAGCCATGAAGACTGTTTAACAGAAGACTTCTCCTTCACTCGCCACTCCCTACAGTCACTCTGCAGCCATGAAGACTGTTTAACAGATGACTTCTCCTTCACCTGCCACTCTCTCCAGTCACTCTGCAGCCATGAAGGCTGTTTAACAGAAGACTTCTCCTTCACCCGCCACTCTCTCCAGTCACTCTGCAGCCATGAAGACTGTTTAACAGAAGACTTCTCCTTCACCTGCCACTCTCTCCAGTCACTCTGCAGCCATGAAGACTGTTTAACAGAAGACTTCTCCTTCACTCGCCACTCTCTACAGTCACTCTGCAGCCATGAAGACTGTTTAACAGAAGACTTCTCCTTCACCCGCCACTCTCTCCAGTCACTCTGCAGCCATGAAGACTGTTTAACAGAAGACTTCTCCTTCACCCGCCACTCTCTCCAGTCACTCTGTAGCCATGAAGACTGTTTAACAGAAGACTTCTCCTTCACCCGCCACTCTCTCCAGTCACTCTGCAGCCATGAAGACTGTTTAACAGAAGACTTCTCCTTCACCTGCCACTCTCTCCAGTCACTCTGCAGCCATGAAGACTGTTTAACAGAAGACTTCTCCTTCACCCGCCACTCCCTCCAGTCACTCTGCAGCCATGAAGACTGTTTAACAGAAGACTTTTCCTTCACCCTCCACTCTCTCCAGTCACTCTGCAGCCATGAAGACTGTTTAACAGAAGACTTCTCCTTCACCCGCCACTCTCTCCAGTCACTCTGCAGCCATGAAGACTGTTTAACAGAAGACTTCTTCACCCGCCACTCCCTCCAGTCACTCTGCAGCCATGAAGACTGTTTAACAAAAGACTTTTTCTTCACCCGCCACTCTCTCCAGTCACTCTGCAGCCATGAAGACTGTTTAACAGAAGACTTCTCCTTCACCCGCCACTCTCTCCAGTCACTCTGCAGCCATGAAGACTGTTTAACAGAAGACTTCTTCACCCGCCACTCCCTCCAGTCACTCTGCAGCCATGAAGACTGTTTAACAGAAGACTTCTTCACCCGCCACTCCCTCCAGTCACTCTGCAGCCATGAAGACTGTTTAACAGAAGACTTCTCCTTCACCCGCCACTCTCTCCAGTCACTCTGCAGCCATGAAGACTGTTTAACAGAAGACTTCCCCTTCACCTGCCACTCCCTCCAGTCACTCTGCAGCCATGAAGACTGTTTAACAGAAGACTTCTCCTTCACCCGCCACTCTCTCCAGTCACTCTGCAGCCATGAAGACTGTTTAACAGAAGACTTCTCCTTCACCCGCCACTCTCTCCAGTCACTCTGCAGCCATGAAGACTGTTTAACAGAAGACTTCTCCTTCACCCGCCACTCTCTCCAGTCACTCTGCAGCCATGAAGACTGTTTAACAGAAGACTTCTCCTTCACCCGCCACTCCCTCCAGTCACTCTGCAGCCATGAAGACTGTTTAACAGAAGACTTCTCCTTCACCCGCCACTCTCTCCAGTCACTCTGCAGCCATGAAGACTGTTTAACAGAAGACTTCTCCTTCACCCGCCACTCCCTACAGTCACTCTGCAGCCATGAAGACTGTTTAACAGAAGACTTCTCCTTCACCCGCCACTCCCTACAGTCACTCTGCAGCCATGAAGACTGTTTAACAGAAGACTTCTCCCTCACCCGCCACTCTCTCCAGTCACTCTGCAGACATGAAGACTGTTTAACAGAAAACTTCCCTTCACCCGCCACTCTCTCCAGTCACTCTGCAGCCATGAAGACTGTTTAACAGAAGACTTCTCCTTCACCTGCCACTCTCTCCAGTCACTCTACAGCCATGAAGACTGTTTAACAGAAGACTTCTCCTTCACCCCCCACTCTCTCCAGTCACTCTGCAGCCATGAAGACTGTTTAACAGAAGACTTCTCCTTCACCCGCCACTCTCTCCAGTCACTCTGCAGCCATGAAGACTGTTTAACAGAAGACTTCCCCTTCACCCGCCACTCTCTCCAGTCACTCTGCAGCCATGAAGACTGTTTAACAGAAGACTTCTCCTTCACCCGCCACTCCCTCCAGTCACTCTGCAGCCATGAAGACTGTTTAACAGAAGACTTCTCCTTCACCCGCCACTCTCTCCAGTCACTCTGCAGCCATGAAGACTGTTTAACAGAAGACTTCTCCTTCACCCGCCACTCTCTCCAGTCACTCTGCAGCCATGAAGACTGTTTAACAGAAGACTTCTCCTTCACCCGCCACTCTCTCCAGTCACTCAGCAGCCATGAAGACTGTTTAACAGAAGACTTCCCCTTCACCTGCCACTCCCTCCAGTCACTCTGCAGCCATGAAGACTGTTTAACAGAAGACTTCTCCTTCACCCGCCACTCCCTCCAGTCACTCTGCAGCCATGAAGACTGTTTAACAGAAGACTTCTCCTTCACCCGCCACTCTCTCCAGTCACTCTGCAGCCATGAAGACTGTTTAACAGAAGACTTCTCCTTCACCCGCCACTCTCTCCAGTCACTCTGCAGCCATGAAGACTGTTTAACAGAAGACTTCTCCTTCACCCGCCACTCTCTCCAGTCACTCTGCAGCCATGAAGACTGTTTAACAGAAGACTTCTCCTTCACCCGCCACTCTCTCCAGTCACTCTGCAGCCATGAAGACTGTTTAACAGAAGACTTATCCTTCACCTGCCACTCTCTCCAGTCACTCTGCAGCCATGAAGACTGTTTAACAGAAGACTTCTCCTTCACTCGCCACTCCCTCCAGTCACTCTGCAGCCATGAAGACTGTTTAACAGAAGACTTCTCCTTCACCCGCCACTCTCTCCAGTCACTCTGCAGCCATGAAGACTGTTTAACAGAAGACTTCTCCTTCACCCGCCACTCTCTCCAGTCACTCTGCAGCCATGAAGACTGTTTAACAGAAGACTTCTCCTTCACCCGCCACTCTCTCCAGTCACTCTGCAGCCATGAAGACTGTTTAACAGAAGACTTCTCCTTCACCCGCCACTCCCTACAGTCACTCTGCAGCCATGAAGACTGTTTAACAGAAGACTTCTCCTTCACCCGCCACTCCCTCCAGTCACTCTGCAGCCATGAAGACTGTTTAACAGAAGACTTCTCCTTCACCCGCCACTCTCTCCAGTCACTCTGCAGCCATGAAGACTGTTTAACAGAAGACTTCTCCTTCACCCGCCACTCTCTCCAGTCACTCTGCAGCCATGAAGACTGTTTAACAGAAGACTTCTCCTTCACCTGCCACTCTCTCCAGTCACTCTGCAGCCATGAAGACTGTTTAACAGAAGACTTCTCCTTCACCCGCCACTCCCTCCAGTCACTCTGCAGCCATGAAGACTGTTTAACAGAAGACTTCTCCTTCACCCGCCACTCTCTCCAGTCACTCTGCAGCCATGAAGACTGTTTAACAGAAGACTTCTCCTTCACCCGCCACTCTCTCCAGTCACTCTGCAGCCATGAAGACTGTTTAACAGAAGACTTTCCTTCACCCGCCACTCCCTCCAGTCACTCTGCAGCCATGAAGACTGTTTAACAGAAGACTTCTCCTTCACCCGCCACTCTCTCCAGTCACTCTGCAGCCATGAAGACTGTTTAACAGAAGACTTCTCCTTCACCCGCCACTCTCTCCAGTCACTCTGCAGCCATGAAGACTGTTTAACAGAAGACTTTCCTTCACCCGCCACTCCCTCCAGTCACTCTGCAGCCATGAAGACTGTTTAACAGAAGACTTTCCTTCACCCGCCACTCCCTCCAGTCACTCTGCAGCCATGAAGACTGTTTAACAGAAGACTTCTCCTTCACCCGCCACTCTCTCCAGTCACTCTGCAGCCATGAAGACTGTTTAACAGAAGACTTCCCCTTCACCCGCCACTCCCTCCAGTCACTCTGCAGCCATGAAGACTGTTTAACAGAAGACTTCTCCTTCACCCGCCACTCTCTCCAGTCACTCTGCAGCCATGAAGACTGTTTAACAGAAGACTTCTCCTTCACCCGCCACTCTCTCCAGTCACTCTGCAGCCATGAAGACTGTTTAACAGAAGACTTCTCCTTCACCCGCCACTCTCTCCAGTCACTCTGCAGCCATGAAGACTGTTTAACAGAAGACTTCTCCTTCACCCGCCACTCTCTCCAGTCACTCTGCAGCCATGAAGACTGTTTAACAGAAGACTTCTCCTTCACCCGCCACTCTCTCCAGTCACTCTGCAGCCATGAAGACTGTTTAACAGAAGACTTCTCCTTCACCCGCCACTCTCTCCAGTCACTCTGCAGCCATGAAGACTGTTTAACAGAAGACTTCTCCTTCACCCGCCACTCCCTCCAGTCACTCTGCAGCCATGAAGACTGTTTAACAGAAGACTTCTCCTTCACCCGCCACTCTCTCCAGTCACTCTGCAGCCATGAAGACTGTTTAACAGAAGACTTCTCCTTCACCCGCCACTCTCTCCAGTCACTCTGCAGCCATGAAGACTGTTTAACAGAAGACTTCTCCTTCACCCGCCACTCTCTCCAGTCACTCTGCAGCCATGAAGACTGTTTAACAGAAGACTTCTCCTTCACCCGCCACTCTCTCCAGTCACTCTGCAGCCATGAAGACTGTTTAACAGAAGACTTCTCCTTCACCCGCCACTCTCTCCAGTCACTCTGCAGCCATGAAGACTGTTTAACAGAAGACTTCTCCTTCACCCGCCACTCTCTCCAGTCACTCTGCAGCCATGAAGACTGTTTAACAGAAGACTTCTCCTTCACCCGCCACTCCCTCCAGTCACTCTGCAGCCATGAAGACTGTTTAACAGAAGACTTCTCCTTCACCCGCCACTCTCTCCAGTCACTCTGCAGCCATGAAGACTGTTTAACAGAAGACTTCTCCTTCACCCGCCACTCTCTCCAGTCACTCTGCAGCCATGAAGACTGTTTAACAGAAGACTTCTCCTTCACCCGCCACTCTCTCCAGTCACTCTGCAGCCATGAAGACTGTTTAACAGAAGACTTCTCCTTCACCCGCCACTCTCTCCAGTCACTCTGCAGCCATGAAGACTGTTTAACAGAAGACTTCTCCTTCACCCGCCACTCTCTCCAGTCACTCTGCAGCCATGAAGACTGTTTAACAGAAGACTTCTCCTTCACCCGCCACTCTCTCCAGTCACTCTGCAGCCATGAAGACTGTTTAACAGAAGACTTCTCCTTCACCCGCCACTCTCTCCAGTCACTCTGCAGCCATGAAGACTGTTTAACAGAAGACTTCTCCTTCACCCGCCACTCTCTCCAGTCACTCTGCAGCCATGAAGACTGTTTAACAGAAGACTTCTCCTTCACCCGCCACTCTCTCCAGTCACTCTGCAGCCATGAAGACTGTTTAACAGAAGACTTCTCCTTCACCCGCCACTCTCTCCAGTCACTCTGCAGCCATGAAGACTGTTTAACAGAAGACTTCTCCTTCACCCGCCACTCTCTCCAGTCACTCTGCAGCCATGAAGACTGTTTAACAGAAGACTTCTCCTTCACCCGCCACTCTCTCCAGTCACTCTGCAGCCATGAAGACTGTTTAACAGAAGACTTCTCCTTCACCCGCCACTCTCTCCAGTCACTCTGCAGCCATGAAGACTGTTTAACAGAAGACTTCCCTTCACCCGCCACTCCCTCCAGTAACTCTGCAGCCATGAAGACTGTTTAACAGAAGACTTCTCCTTCACCCGCCACTCCCTCCAGTCACTCTGCAGCCATGAAGACTGTTTAACAGAAGACTTCTCCTTCACCCGCCACTCTCTCCAGTCACTCTGCAGCCATGAAGACTGTTTAACAGAAGACTTCTCCTTCACCCGCCACTCTCTCCAGTCACTCTGCAGCCATGAAGACTGTTTAACAGAAGACTTCTCCTTCACCCGCCACTCTCTCCAGTCACTCTGCAGCCATGAAGACTGTTTAACAGAAGACTTCTCCTTCACCTGCCACTCTCTCCAGTCACTCTGCAGCCATGAAGACTGTTTAACAGAAGACTTCTCCTTCACCCGCCACTCTCTCCAGTCACTCTGCAGCCATGAAGACTGTTTAACAGAAGACTTCTCCTTCACCCGCCACTCTCTCCAGTCACTCTGCAGCCATGAAGACTGTTTAACAGAAGACTTCTCCTTCACCCGCCACTCTCTCCAGTCACTCTGCAGCCATGAAGACTGTTTAACAGAAGACTTCTCCTTCACCCGCCACTCTCTCCAGTCACTCTGCAGCCATGAAGACTGTTTAACAGAAGACTTCTCCTTCACCCGCCACTCTCTCCAGTCACTCTGCAGCCATGAAGACTGTTTAACAGAAGACTTCTCCTTCACCCGCCACTCCCTCCAGTCACTCTGCAGCCATGAAGACTGTTTAACAGAAGACTTCTCCTTCACCCGCCACTCTCTCCAGTCACTCTGCAGCCATGAAGACTGTTTAACAGAAGACTTCTCCTTCACCCGCCACTCTCTCCAGTCACTCTGCAGCCATGAAGACTGTTTAACAGAAGACTTCTCCTTCACCCGCCACTCTCTCCAGTCACTCTGCAGCCATGAAGACTGTTTAACAGAAGACTTCTCCTTCACCCGCCACTCTCTCCAGTCACTCTGCAGCCATGAAGACTGTTTAACAGAAGACTTCTCCTACACCCGCCACTCCCTCCAGTCACTCTGCAGCCATGAAGACTGTCTAACAGAAGACTGTTCCTTCACCCGCCACTCTCTCCAGTCACTCTGCAGCCATGAAGACTGTTTAACAGAAGACTTCTCCTTCACCCGCCACTCTCTCCAGTCACTCTGCAGCCATGAAGACTGTTTAACAGAAGACTTCTTCACCCGCCACTCCCTCCAGTCACTCTGCAGCCATGAAGACTGTTTAACAGAAGACTTCCCTTCACCCGCCACTCTCTCCAGACACTCTGCAGCCATGAAGACTGTTTAACAGAAGACTTCTCCTTCACCCGCCACTCTCTCCAGTCACTCTGCAGCCATGAAGACTGTTTAACAGAAGACTTCCCTTCACCCGCCACTCTCTCCAGTCACTCTGCAGCCATGAAGACTGTTTAACAGAAGACTTCTTCACCCGCCACTCCCTCCAGTCACTCTGCAGCCATGAAGACTGTTTAACAGAAGACTTCTCCTTCACCCGCCACTCTCTCCAGTCACTCTGCAGCCATGAAGACTGTTTAACAGAAGACTTCCCCTTCACCTGCCACTTCCTCCAGTCACTCTGCAGCGATGAAGACTGTTTAACAGAAGACTTCTCCTTCACCCGCCACTCTCTCCAGTCACTCTGCAGCCATGAAGACTGTTTAACAGAAGACTTCTCCTTCACCCGCCACTCTCTCCAGTCACTCTGCAGCCATGAAGACTGTTTAACAGAAGACTTCTCCTTCACCCGCCACTCTCTCCAGTCACTCTGCAGCCATGAAGACTGTTTAACAGAAGACTTCTCCTTCACCCGCCACTCTCTCCAGTCACTCTGCAGCCATGAAGACTGTTTAACAGAAGACTTCTCCTTCACCCGCCACTCCCTCCAGTCACTCTGCAGCCATGAAGACTGTTTAACAGAAGACTTCTCCTTCACCCGCCACTCTCTCCAGTCACTCTGCAGCCATGAAGACTGTTTAACAGAAGACTTCTCCTTCACCCGCCACTCCCTACAGTCACTCTGCAGCCATGAAGACTGTTTAACAGAAGACTTCTCCTTCACCCGCCACTCTCTCCAGTCACTCTGCAGCCATGAAGACTGTTTAACAGAAAACTTCCCTTCACCCGCCACTCTCTCCAGTCACTCTGCAGCCATGAAGACTGTTTAACAGAAGACTTCTCCTTCACCTGCCACTCTCTCCAGTCACTCTACAGCCATGAAGACTGTTTAACAGAAGACTTCTCCTTCACCCCCCACTCTCTCCAGTCACTCTGCAGCCATGAAGACTGTTTAACAGAAGACTTCTCCTTCACCCGCCACTCTCTCCAGTCACTCTGCAGCCATGAAGACTGTTTAACAGAAGACTTCCCCTTCACCCGCCACTCTCTCCAGTCACTCTGCAGCCATGAAGACTGTTTAACAGAAGACTTCTCCTTCACCCGCCACTCCCTCCAGTCACTCTGCAGCCATGAAGACTGTTTAACAGAAGACTTCTCCTTCACCCGCCACTCTCTCCAGTCACTCTGCAGCCATGAAGACTGTTTAACAGAAGACTTCTCCTTCACCCGCCACTCTCTCCAGTCACTCTGCAGCCATGAAGACTGTTTAACAGAAGACTTCTCCTTCATCCGCCACTCTCTCCAGTCACTCAGCAGCCATGAAGACTGTTTAACAGAAGACTTCCCCTTCACCTGCCACTCCCTCCAGTCACTCTGCAGCCATGAAGACTGTTTAACAGAAGACTTCTCCTTCACCCGCCACTCCCTCCAGTCACTCTGCAGCCATGAAGACTGTTTAACAGAAGACTTCTCCTTCTCCCGCCACTCTCTCCAGTCACTCTGCAGCCATGAAGACTGTTTAACAGAAGACTTCTCCTTCACCCGCCACTCTCTCCAGTCACTCTGCAGCCATGAAGACTGTTTAACAGAAGACTTCCCCTTCACCTGCCACTCTCTCCAGTCACTCTGCAGCCATGAAGACTGTTTAACAGAAGACTTCTCCTTCACCCGCCACTCCCTCCAGTCACTCTGCAGCCATGAAGACTGTTTAACAGAAGACTTCTCCTTCACCCGCCACTCCCTCCAGTCACTCTGCAGCCATGAAGACTGTTTAACAGAAGACTTCCCTTCACACGCCACTCCCTACAGTCACTCTGCAGCCATGAAGACTATTTAACAGAAAACTTCCCTTCACCCGCCACTCTCTCCAGTCACTCTGCAGCCATGAAGACTGTTTAACAGAAGACTTCTTCACCCGCCACTCTCTCCAGTCACTCTGCAGCCATGAAGACTGTTTAACAGAAAACTTCCCTTCATCCGCCACTCCCTCCAGTCACTCTGCAGCCATGAAGACTGTTTAACTGAAAACTTCCCTTCACCCGCCACTCCCTCCAGTCACTCTGCAGCCATGAAGACTGTTTAACAGAAAACTTCCCTTCACCCGCCACTCCCTACAGTCACTCTGCAGCCATGAAGACTGTTTAACAGAAAACTTCCCTTCACCCGCCACTCCCTCCAGTCACTCTGCAGCCATGAAGACTGTTTAACAGAAGACTTCCCCTTCACCTGCCACTCTCTCCAGTCACTCTGCAGCCATGAAGACTGTTTAACAGAAGACTTCCCCTTCACCCGCCACTCCCTCCAGTCACTCTGCAGCCATGAAGACTGTTTAACAGAAGACTTCCCCTTCACCTGCCACTCTCTCCAGTCACTCTGCAGCCATGAAGACTGTTTAACAGAAGACTTCTCCTTCACCCGCCACTCCCTCCAGTCACTCCGCAGCCATGAAGACTGTTTAACAGAAGACTTCTCCTTCACCCGCCACTCCAGTCACTCTGCAGCCATGAAGACTGTTTAACAGAAGACTTCTCCTTCACCCGCCACTCCCTCCAGTCACTCTGCAGCCATGAAGACTGTTTAACAGACTTCTCCTTCACTCTGCCCATGAAGCCACTCCTCTCCAGTCACTCTGCAGCCATGAAGACTGTTTAACAGAAGACTTCCCTTCACCCGCCACTCCCTACAGTCACTCTGCAGCCATGAAGACTGTTTAACAGAAAACTTCCCTTCACCCGCCACTCTCTCCAGTCACTCTGCAGCCATGAAGACTGTTTAACAGAAGACTTCTTCACCCGCCACTCTCTCCAGTCACTCTGCAGCCATGAAGACTGTTTAACAGAACACTTCCCTTCATCCGCCACTCCCTCCAGTCACTCTGCAGCCATGAAGACTGTTTAACAGAAAACTTCCCTTCACCCGCCACTCCCTACAGTCACTCTGCAGCCATGAAGACTGTTTAACAGAAAACTTCCCTTCACCCGCCACTCCCTCCAGTCACTCTGCAGCCATGAAGACTGTTTAACAGAAGACTTCCCTTCACCCGCCACTCTCTCCAGACACTCTGCAGCCATGAAGACTGTTTAACAGAAGACTTCCCCTTCACCTGCCACTCTCTCCAGTCACTCTGCAGCCATGAAGACTGTTTAACAGAAGGCTTCCCCTTCACCCACCATTCCCTCCAGTCACTCTGCAGCCATGAAGACTGTTTAACAGAAGACTTCCCCTTCACCTGCCACTCCCTCCAATCACTCTGCAGCCATGAAGACTGTTTAACAGAAGACTTCTCCTTCACCCGCCACTCTCTCCAGTCACTCTGCAGCCATGAAGACTGTTTAACAGAAGACTTCCCCTTCACCTGCCACTCTCTCCAGTCACTCTGCAGCCATGAAGACTGTTTAACAGAAGACTTCTCCTTCACCTGCCACTCCCTCCATTCACTCTGCAGCCATGAAGACTGTTTAACAGAAGACTTCTCCTTCACCCGCCACTCTCTCCAGTCACTCTGCAGCTATGAAGACTGTTTAACAGAAGACTTCTCCTTCACCCGCCACTCCCTCCAGTCACTCTGCAGCCATGAAGACTGTTTAACAGAAGACTTCTCCTTCACCCGCCACTCTCTCCAGTCACTCTGCAGCCATGAAGACTGTTTAACAGAAGACTTCTCCTTCACCCGCCACTCTCTCCAGTCACTCTGCAGCCATGAAGACTGTTTAACAGAAGACTTCTCCTTCACCCGCCACTCTCTCCAGTCACTCTGCAGCCATGAAGACTGTTTAACAGAAGACTTCTCCTTCACCCGCCACTCTCTCCAGTCACTCTGCAGCCATGAAGACTGTTTAACAGAAGACTTCTATTTCACCCGCCACTCTCTCCAGTCACTCTGCAGCCATGAAGACTGTTTAACAGAAGACTTCTCCTTCACCCGCCACTCTCTCCAGTCACTCTGCAGCCATGAAGACTGTTTAACAGAAGACTTATCCTTCACCCGCCACTCTCTCCAGTCACTCTGCAGCCATGAAGACTGTTTAACAGAAGACTTCTCCTTCACCTGCCACTCTCTCCAGTCACTCTGCAGCCATGAAGACTGTTTAACAGAAGACTTCTCCTTCACCTGCCACTCTCTCCAGTCACTCTGCAGCCGTGAAGACTGTTTAACAGAAGACTTCTCCTTCACTCGCCACTCCCTACAGTCACTCTGCAGCCATGAAGACTGTTTAACAGAAGACTTCTCCTTCACCCGCCACTCTCTCCAGTCACTCTGCAGCCATGAAGACTGTTTAACAGAAGACTTCTCCTTCACCCGCCACTCTCTCCAGTCACTCTGTAGCCATGAAGACTGTTTAACAGAAGACTTCTCCTTCACCCGCCACTCTCTCCAGTCACTCTGCAGCCATGAAGACTGTTTAACAGAAGACTTCTCCTTCACCTGCCACTCTCTCCAGTCACTCTGCAGCCATGAAGACTGTTTAACAGAAGACTTCTCCTTCACCCGCCACTCCCTCCAGTCACTCTGCAGCCATGAAGACTGTTTAACAGAAGACTTTTCCTTCACCCTCCACTCTCTCCAGTCACTCTGCAGCCATGAAGACTGTTTAACAGAAGACTTCTCCTTCACCCGCCACTCTCTCCAGTCACTCTGCAGCCATGAAGACTGTTTAACAGAAGACTTCTTCACCCGCCACTCCCTCCAGTCACTCTGCAGCCATGAAGACTGTTTAACAGAAGACTTTTTCTTCACCCGCCACTCTCTCCAGTCACTCTGCAGCCATGAAGACTGTTTAACAGAAGACTTCTCCTTCACCCGCCACTCCCTCCAGTCACTCTGCAGCCATGAAGACTGTTTAACAGAAGACTTCTTCACCCGCCACTCCCTCCAGTCACTCTGCAGCCATGAAGACTGTTTAACAGAAGACTTCTCCTTCACCCGCCACTCTCTCCAGTCACTCTGCAGCCATGAAGACTGTTTAACAGAAGACTTCTCCTTCACCCGCCACTCTCTCCAGTCACTCTGCAGCCATGAAGACTGTTTAACAGAAGACTTCTCCTTCACCCGCCACTCTCTCCAGTCACTCTGCAGCCATGAAGACTGTTTAACAGAAGACTTCTTCACCCGCCACTCCCTCCAGTCACTCTGCAGCCATGAAGACTGTTTAACAGAAGACTTCTCCTTCACCCGCCACTCCCTCCAGTCACTCTGCAGCCATGAAGACTGTTTAACAGAAGACTTCTCCTTCACCCGCCACTCCCTACAGTCACTCTGCAGCCATGAAGACTGTTTAACAGAAGACTTCTCCTTCACCTACCACTCTCTCCAGTCACTCTGCAGCCATGAAGACTGTTTAACAGAAGACTTCTCCTTCACCCGCCACTCCCTCCAGTCACTCTGCAGCCATGAAGACTGTTTAACAGAAGACTTTTTCTTCACCCGCCACTCTCTCCAGTCACTCTGCAGCCATGAAGACTGTTTAACAGAAGACTTCTCCTTCACCCGCCACTCCCTCCAGTCACTCTGCAGCCATGAAGACTGTTTAACAGAAGACTTCTTCACCCGCCACTCCCTCCAGTCACTCTGCAGCCATGAAGACTGTTTAACAGAAGACTTCTCCTTCACCCGCCACTCTCTCCAGTCACTCTGCAGCCATGAAGACTGTTTAACAGAAGACTTCTCCTTCACCCGCCACTCTCTCCAGTCACTCTGCAGCCATGAAGACTGTTTAACAGAAGACTTCTCCTTCACCCGCCACTCTCTCCAGTCACTCTGCAGCCATGAAGACTATTTAACAGAAGACTTCTCCTTCACCCGCCACTCCCTCCAGTCACTCTGCAGCCATGAAGACTGTTTAACAGAAGACTTCTCCTTCACCCGCCACTCCCTCCAGTCACTCTGCAGCCATGAAGACTGTTTAACAGAAGACTTCTCCTTCACCCGCCACTCCCTACAGTCACTCTGCAGCCATGAAGACTGTTTAACAGAAGACTTCTCCTTCACCCGCCACTCTCTCCAGTCACTCTGCAGCCATGAAGACTGTTTAACAGAAGACTTCTCCTTCACCCGCCACTCTCTCCAGTCACTCTGCAGCCATGAAGACTATTTAACAGAAGACTTCTCCTTCACCCGCCACTCCCTACAGTCGCACTGGAGGGGATGAAGACTACATGACAGAAGCCTTCCCTTCCTCCCTCCTAATCCTCCCTAGCCATGGAGACATTATATAGAAGGCTCCACTTCCATCGATCATTTAGTCCTGCTATTTCTCTTATATAAATACTACATGGTAAAAGGTTCTCTACTAGTTCTCCGTCTATAAAGAATTTCTCCTGATATTAATACTCTATTGGAGAAAATTCTCATTGCTTTAAGTAACCTTCCTTTCCTTAACGTAACCATATCTCACTCCTTCCTAAATAACCCAGCTAAACCAAACCTAATCTATCCTGTACTAACATAACTTAAGTATATCAAATAGGGCCAAATCTAGGTTAAACTAACCTCTCCCTTTTTAAATTAACTATTATTTACTCTTTAAATAGACAAATAGACAGAAGGTAAATTCTATATTTTATTTTTTTGATTAACTTATCGGCAGTTTCCCACCAAGGGAGGTGGGCCTAAAAAGAAAAACTTTCATCATCATTCACTCCATCACTGTCTTGCCAGAGGCGTGCCTACACTACAGTTATAAATCTGCAACATTAACACCCCACCTTGAGAGTGCCGTCACTCTACTTCCCATCTCTAGGAATCAAGTCCTGCCTGCCGGTTTTCCTGAACCCCTTCATAAATTGTACCTTGTTTACACTCCAACAGCACGTCAAATCGAGACACAGGAGCCACTGAGTGCTCATAGCTAGACCAGGTCAGGAAATGAATAGAGAATACCACAAGCGCTCGCTGGAAGGGAGATACAAGGCACTGAGACAAGAGGGTGTTACGTCCATTAGCTGGACCTGTTCTAGTACCAGGGACAGTTAAAGAAATAATAACGCGTACCCAAGTTAGCAAGGCAGCAGACAGCACATACGAGACACATTAGCAAGTAAGATGGTGTCTGAACAACACTGCGCTAATGAATCAGGAGGCAACGAAATATTTTAAAATTCTCCTTACTAACATATTCCTATAAAAGTTAAATTTTCCTAAAGTAACATAACCTCTAATAACGTAATCGAAGGTGGCGTGACCCATAGTTTTCTAACCTACGGTAATTAAATATAATTAGACTAATACAAGTGAACCAATTTGCATATAAGCATCATTCTTAAAACTGTCTCATGGTAGAGCATAAGAAGTGAACAGTGTTTACCTATGTTAATTTTAGGGTCGTGGTTGATTACCCAGCGTGATGCTGTGTAATTAATTGTTTTACTACTGCTGATTATACTATCACTTGTAGTCTGTTAAAGTTTTGGTGGTAGCAATCTCTGGTGCTGTATAATAAGTCAGCTGAAGGAGCTTTACTGCTGACTGTTAAAGTTTTGGTGGTAGCAATCTCTGGTGCTGTATAATAAGTCAGCTGAAGGAGCTTTACTGTTCCCTGAATCCAGTCACGTGACGCTGAATTATCATAATCTTTACCTCTCTCTGTAATTATTAGAAAATTTATAATAACAGGAAGAAGAAAATGAAGAATAAGGAAAAAGAAGATCAGAGAGAAAAAGAAGAATTTGTGTGATAATAATCTTAAAAATAATACGACTAATAATAAAGATTCAAATAATAACTATATTAATAATAATGTAGCCGAAACAGAAATAACAATAATACCATTACAACAGTAACAATAATAATAATAATAATAATAATAATAATAATAATAATAATAATAACAATATTATTATTATTATTATTATTATTATTATTATACTACTACTACTACTACTACTACTACTACTACTACTACTAATAATAATAATAATAATAATAATAATAATAATAATAATAATAATAATAATAATAATGAAAACAACAAGAATTACGATAATATATATTAAGTATATTTGCAGATGTTCGTTTTATCATTAGAAACACGACAAGACAAGACAAGACAGTTTAGGTAAGACTTGTGGGGTGAGCGAGGAAGACGGGACTTACGAAGAAGAGCTGTGGAGAGGAGTGTTCACAGTCGTAGAGAAAGTGCCAGGGATTAACCTAGCGCTAGGCGCTGGTGGGGCAGATCGGTCTTGTGGCAGTTGGAGGTCTTGAGTCTTGAGAAGCTGGCAGCAGGCTAGGTCGCAGGATAGGGCAGGCAGGTAGGAACACCAGACAGCAGCTCACTGGTGGGTGTTGTTTGGCAGGTTTGTACAGGAGCAGTTTTCAAATTTGTTGAAGCTGCTCCTGGAGAAGTGGTAAAGTTTAGTCTTGTTTCCAAATATGAAACGTAGACGATTGATGAAATCCAGAACTTGGCCAAGTGTGAAGTTAAGAGGTCGCTCGCAAGCAAACTTGACAGTTCCAGCACCGAGGCCTTAGCAGACCTCAGAGCAAGTCATGGTGTCATCGTTAGTTGGGGAAGTGAAGAAGGTAAGGTTTTTCCGCAGAGAGTGTACTGGAGGCATCAACAACTTCTTCAGAAGTGAATTCAGTGGGTGAATCTACAATGGCGCTGGCAGGTGACGGTGGGTCGACAGGAACAGTGGAGAGGGGTATTGGTGGTGTATCAACAGGCTGGAAGACGTAGGAGGCGGTGGTTGAGGTAAAATAAACAGCGTTGTCCGCAGCGGAGGTGATTGTATAGGTTTCAGGAACAGTTACTTGGGCAGATGGAGACAGGTCTGCAAGTGTAGTAAAGTTTACGACGTTGGGAAGCATGTTGAGGATGTCAGCTTAAGGCGTGGAGTCCGGGAAATTGAAGGCAGGCATGTTGTTCAGACGGAATAGTTCGTTTATGGTGGTGTTGAAAATGCCGAGGTTTGCTGCACTTGCAAGGTGTATATACACCATGCAGAACAGCACAATGAAGGGAGCACCGTCAGAGAGTGGAGAGAGAGAGAATTGCTAGGCGAAGGTGTCTGTAGAGTGGCGTGTAGAATCTTAGTGGTGTTGGCTTGTAGTTTGGTTATCGCAGCGTAGTAGGTGAATTAGAGGTGTTCTTCAGATCATCAGTTTTCATGGATATAATTTTTCAAAGCTTATTGCTTGGGTAGCGTTGAAAATGGGTTGGGCAAATATTCTGTTACTGGGATGGACTTGTGAAGGACCTTCCCAGTATGGGCCAACAGATGTTTCTTATGCTCTTATCTTCTTTCCTGAGCGGGCATTTAGCTGCAAGGGTATGATGATTACCCTTGCATTGAAAACATGTTGGAGCCGTAGTGATGGTGCGGGATCTTAATTCGTGTACATCATTCTCATATTTTGAACAGAACTTCTTATCCTTGACTGAGCAGTCCTTGGTGATATGATTATAGGAGTAACAAATCCAGTGTGTGTGTGTGTGTTTGTGTGTGTGAAGCGTTCAGGCTCTATATCGCTTTGGTGAATGTAATAATATGAGATGACCAGTCCGTCAGACAGAGTTTGGGCAGCCATGGAGATGTTTGAGAAAGTGATCTTTATCACTGATTAAGCGTTAGGGATCTTGATGATGTCTAGCGAGGCCCAAGTGTTATGTTCCTCGATAGATGTCTTCAGTGCTTCACTTGAGTGACGATCTTGTCACCTCTTGATGGAACATTTCTTCTTCAAGAATGGATACGGGGATATGGTGAAATACCATGTTTGTAGAGTCTGTAGTGAAGAGTCGTCCATGAGTTTTAATGCTTTAGTATCATTAGTACAGGCGACAATGAAGGAGTCCTTCGGCGAGTGGATTGCCGTAAACTTAACCTGCAAGCAACTCCTTACTGCGGTAGCTAAGGCCAACTTGGTGGAGTCATTAATTACTCCACTTTCTGGCTCGATTTTCACACTATGCGTCAGCATTGTTTCGAGGAGTTAGCGCTTGCAGGATGTAAATTCCACTCCCCAGCGGGGATCGAAGGGAGACTTCTTAAGAGTAAAGCGACTGGGTTGCCAGTGTGCTCATTAGAAACAAACTTTTAACATTATTATTATAAAAACTACCATAAAATTTCTTTTAGATTTTTTTTCCAATTTCTTATCTATTGGTTCATTCTTCAAATTTAAGGACAAACTCTCTGCATCCTTATACTCAAATTTTGTACACAGTAAATTTATAAGTGTTCCAACTATTTTTTTTTTTTTGCTGATTATTGTTAATTTTTTTTTTTTAGGAAATTTTTCAAAAATGAATATGCGAATGTAGAGACCTGACTCTCACAACTGGTCGACTTTTGACTCGCTGTTTTGAATCACCTGTCACATTCCTGTGACATTAAAATCTTGGATATATGCTTAAACTCAGGTGACCTGAGAGTGTTGGAATCCTCGTATGTAAATACAGAACTTGAAACCTAAGCTTACTTATAATGAAAAATCAATTCAATTATTCACTATTAATAACCTGCAATGGCTTCCCAATGAAAAAACAAATAGGAAAATTTTGTATGTTTAACAGATTTCAGTTACTGTTACATTAATATATTCTTTAATTTTTTTTTTCTAAAATTCTTATCAATGTGTACAATAACAGAGCAATTTACATAACACTAATTTGTTTACATTATACATTAAAACATTTAATTAGATTCCGAAATCACTTACTTCATTACTTGTATGACATTCCACTTGTAATTTTTTATACTTGTTTTATAAACCAGTCGGAGAATCTTTATTTGGAGAATTGAGTTTTATTGTTTTCGTTTTATTTTGGGGCTGCATATCCTGAGTACGCGTAGGAATATGCTTGACATAGTATCCTTCTTAATCTGAATTGAATGGTTGCTGTAGAAGTGAACATCAAATAACCCGCACATAAAAGAGAGAAGCTTCCTTTGTCAATGGTCCAAGTCGGACCGAAACGTCGTCGTAAGCTTCTCTCTTTTATGTGCGGGTTATTTGTGTATCATTCCAGTCACGGTATTGTGTCTTTTTTGCTATTTAGAAGTGAACATAGTTGGCAGTGTAAGTGGGCTTCCTTTAAACTGAGAATTCAACCTGATCCTTATTTCTGGTTATAAGAATATCAAGAAGTGGAAGTTGGTTGTTCCTCATTTGACTTTGAACTGTATACAGGGAACAAGACTGTGTCAAAGCTGTTCCAGCAGTCGTCCCCTACAGTAAGGACATCATCAACGTACGTACCTGTGCCAGATCATGTCAGGAGATTTGAGGCTGAGAAGGATTCTAGTTTTTTTCAATTCCATGTACAGGAAGAAGTGTACTTCCAATGCTGCAACCAAATTACTGTTTGAGGAATTCATTATTGAAAGAGAAAACATTAGTAGTGACACACAATTTGGCGAGGGCTAAAATTTCCTTAATGAAAATTGGGAACTCATTTTTAAATGAAAGCAATTTAGTGGCGAGGACGTTCAGGACATCATCGACTGGTACTCTGCAGAACAAGGAGTCCATATCCAAGCTTAGCATCCTATTATTCTGAAAGTTGATCTTTGTAGCTTTTTCAATGAAATATTATGCATGTGAGATGTGACTGGGAAAATTTACCTAGGAAATGAGATAGAAGAAAGCATAACCATTTTGCTGATTTACACGAAAAGGACCCTCTAATGGAGATGATTTGTCACAGTGATATAAACTGCTTATGGGCTCAGGGGAACCCGCAAGAGTAAGGGAGACTTTGGTTTGTTGTTTCGGTAAATGATTCAAAATCATTTGTTCCGTGATTTCATTGCTATATAGACTGTTGAGGCGGGTATTCAAATAGAAGGAGGCTGAAGTTAATCCTTGAGATACCACTGTCACGAGTGTCCTCGGATCACGAGAAAAACATGTAGCTCTACTGGATGCGTAATCTTTGTAGGATCTTTGGCTGAGTGGTAAGGTGACACGTATGTTGTGTTGTGTCTTGGCCTACCGCAGTTTGGTAAATGATATATATATATATATATATATATATATATATATATATATATATATATATATATATATATATATATATATATATATATATATATATTTATATATATATATATAACAACATTGCACTAGCCAAGGGGTCGAACCCATGCTGTTTGGCCAACCTCATCGTGAGAGAAAACGCATGGAGCTTTAGACCACTAGCCCACACAATCCCTAACAATGGTGCATCCAGCCAACCTAGTTGTTGTACCCACCATCGAAGGACATACGGTGGTGTGGACGCCTCTGAGCTAATTTCATTCTTCTCCCTGTTTGTGTACTAGCTCAACAACCAGTATATTATATTATTGTATTCACGGAAGAAGTGGTATACAAAACAGCATGGGTTCGACTCCTTGGCTAATGAAGTGTTGTTATTGATAAATTAGACACATGTACAGCTCTTGGGTATCTTTATTAAGGAAACGTTTCGCCACACAGTGGCTTCATCAGTCCATACATAGGAGAAACTTGAAGAAGATGAGAATGAGGTAATCAATCCTTCAACCTCAATAAAGTTATCCAAGAGTTGCACATGTGTCTAATTTATCAACGTGTCGGTTCTCTGAACCATTCATCTGCAAACAGTGTTGTTATTGATATATATATATATATATATATATATATATATATATATATATATATATATATATATATATATATATACATATATATATATATATATATATATATATATATATATATATATATATATATATATATATATATATATATATATATATATGTTGCTCTTCTTCTAGCCGCCCCCATCCTCACCGAACATAGGTGTATTTGCGGCAGGGCGACAGCTGATCAATTCGGACTTCATGGTCTTGTGTGTCACACAGCAGAAGGGAAGTATGCCAGACATGAGGAGGTCAATGACATCATAAAGAGAAGCCTCGCCACAGCCCGTTGCCCAGCTCAACGGGAACCCCAAATGCAGAGGTCTGGTGGAAGTCAAAAGCGTCCTGATGGAGCCACTATGCTACCTTGGAAGGATGGAAAGCAGATTGCATGGGACTACACCTCTGCCGCCACATTGGCAGACACCTACTTGCCATACTCTATTGTGGAAGGGGGTGGAGCTGCCAAGCACAGGGAGACCCCAAAAATATGAAGACCTTCCCCTTGCTATAACTTCATTCCAATAGGGTCGGAGACCCTTGGAGCATGGGGCAAGTGTGCTCTAAAGTTCCTCAAAGAACTGGGTGAAAAGCTCATCATAGAAACCAAGGACCACAGGGCGACCAGCTTTCTCTTTCAGAGACTCAGTGTTGCGATCCAGAGAGGAAATGCCTGCAGCATTCTGGGCACACGGCCCACCGCAGGGGAGCTGGACGAAGTATTCGAGATGTAGCTCTGTGTTACCTATGTTGTTTTACTTTCTGTTGTATTTTTGTGAATGTTTGGCCAATTTATTTTGTCTTTAAATAAAACATACTTGAAATATAGGGGGTGGTAGGAGAAAATTCTCAAACAGCTTCAGGGAAAACCTTGAGTTTTCCCTGAAGCAAGTTTATTCTTTTCTCTGAGGATGAGGGTCCCCATGACAGTTCAAGAGGTGGTACCTCCCTATATATATATATATATATATATATATATATATATATATATATATATATATATATATATATATATATATATATATATATGAGTGTGTGTGTGTGTGTGTGTTTATATTATTATTATTATTATTATTATTATTATTATTATTATTATTATTATTATTATTATTATTTTTATTATTATTAACACATCGGCCGAGTCCCACCAAGGCAGGGTGGCCCCAAAAAAGAAAAACTTTCATCATCATTCACTTCATCCCTGTCTTGCCAGAAGGGTGCTTTACACTACAGTTATAAAACTGCAACATTAACACCCCTCCTTCAGAGTGTACTTCCCATCTCCTGGACTCAAGTCTGGCCTGCCGGTTTCCCTGAATCCCTTCATAAATGTTACTTTGTTCGCACTCCAACAGCAGGTCAAGTATTAAAAACCATTCGTCTCCATTCACTCCTATCATATACGCTCACGCATGATTGCTGGTAGTCCAAGCCCCTCGCACACAAAACCTCCTTTACCCCCTTCCTCCAACTTTTCCAAAGCCGACCCCTACCTCGCCTTCTCTCTGCTACAGATTTATACACTCTCGAAGTCACTGTGTTTCGTTTCATTCTTTCTACAAGTCCGAACCACCTCAACAACCCTTCCTCAGCCCTCTGGACAAAAGTTTTGGCAATCCCACACCTCCTCCTAACTTCCAAACTACGAATTCTCTGCATTATATTCACACCACACATTGCCCTCAGACATGACATCTCCACTGCCCCCAACCCTCTCCTCGCTGCAACATTCGTCATCCATGCTTCACACCCATATAAAAGCAGTTCTTTGTCTCCACAGACTCCTTAATGCACCGCTCATCCTTTTTCCCTCATCAGTTCTATGATTCACCTCATCTTTCATAGACCCATCCGCTGACACGTCCACTCCCAAATATCTGAATGCATTCACCTCCTCCATACTCTCTCCATCCAATCTGATATCCAATCTTTCATCACCTAATCTTTTTGTTATCCTCATAACCTTACTCTTTCCTATATTCACTTTTAATTTTCTTCTTTTACCCTACCAAATTCATCCACCATCCTCTGCAACTTCTCTTCAGAATCTCCCAAGAGCACAGTGTCATCAGCAAAGAGCAACTGTGACAACTCCCACTTTATGTATGATTCTTTATCTTTTAACTCCACACCTCTTGCCAAGACCCTCGCATTTACTTCTCTTACAACCCCATCTATAAATATATTAAACAACTATGGCGACATCACACATCCTTGTCTGAGGCCAACTTTTACTGGGAAATAATCTCCCTCTTTCCTACATACTCTAACTTGAGCCTCACTATCCTCGTAAAAACTCTTCACTGCTTTCAGTAACCTACCTCCTACACCATACACCTGCAACATCTGCCACATTGCCCCCCTATCCACCCTGTCATACGTCTTTTCCAAATCCATAAATGCCACAAAATCCTCTTTAGCCTTCTCTAAATACTGCTCACCTATATGTTTCACTGAAAACACACACACGCACGCACACACACACACACTCACACACACACACACACGCACACACTCATACACACACACACACGCGCGCGCACACACACACACACACACACACACACACACACACACACACACACACACACACACACACACACACACACACACACACACACACAACACACACACACACACAACACACACACACACACAACACACACACACACACTATATATATATATATATATATATATATATATATATATATATATATATATATATATATATATATATATATACCCATTGTTCGTGAGCACAATAATATAAAATACTGGTCGTTAGACTAGTACACCAAACAGGGACTAGAACTGTGACCTGTAAAATTGTTTCAAGGGCCATATCATTTGGCCAAACACATAAGATGTCGTCCACATATCTGAACAATATAACTCTACATGGCAGGATATCTTTCAACAGTCTAGCCTCGAAAAATTCCGTATACAGATTACTTTATAAGGGGACAAAGGATTACTCATCATTACACATTACACAGCTTAATTCAATAATGGTATTTTTATCAAAAGGCAAAGAGAACTCATCTAATTCTTCTTCCAAATAAGATAGCAAGTCAGGAACAGGGACTCTTGTGAACAACACAGTGACATCAAAACTAACAAGTGTTGATATTTAGCAATTTGTCGATGATATCAACATTGTTTTTTTTAAGTGAGCTTCAAAAATGTTGCCAAGCAATGGTGTTAATATTTTTACCAACCATTTTGACAAGGCATATGTAGTCGTTCCTTCAGAACTAATTATAAGTGTGGCTGGAAAATCTGGCTTGCGGATAACTGTTTAATTAATTCCTCATCACCTCTCTGTCTGTGCGTGCGCTCTCGTGTGTGTGCGCTCTCCTGTGAGTGTATGACCCACTTGATATATGCACTTATAACTCATTACAATTGTGACCGGGTGTGGACGTGTCAGTGGCTCATTACTTTGTAATTTGTTCATGATTGTAACCATCTATAGGAGTGTAGTTGGTTCATTACCTTTGTAATTTTCCATCATTGTGACCAGATCTACCCGGAGTTCATTATCTTTGTAACTAGTTCAACTATCATAACTTTGGGGTCTAGTCCCTGGACCTATTATGCATCTCTGCAATCTTTTGACTACCGCCCACAAGATGGGTATGGAGTGCATAATAAACATATTAAACTAACCTCCCACTAAGGTTCTCAGTTGTTTATTAAACTTACTATTAACCTGGTCTAATGGGTCCTTATTAAGGGGTACGTAAGTATCCCTGTCTTCTAATAATGTGTCCATTTTTCCACTATAATCTACTTGTCTATAATAACCATCACATTTACTTTGTCAGCTTTCGTAAGATGAAGTCTAGGAGCTTTATTTATTTCAAGGTACGACTTAATAAATCTTTGAGGACAATTGGGGTCCACAGGTCTGAGCAAAGCTCCATATACCATGTCTTTGCAGATATTAAACGTTCCAGGGAATAGGTCCCCTTATCAAATCTTTTGCAGTTTGAAAAAAAAACAAGGGGACCTGTCCCCTGAAACGTTTACCATCTGCAAAAGCATGGTATATGGAGCTTTGTTCAGACCTGTGGAAACGAATTATCCTCAAAAATTTATTAAGTCGTACCATGAAATAAAGAAAGATCCTAGACTTCGTATTACAAAAGCTGACAAAGCAAATGTGATGGTTATTATGGACAAGGAAGATAACTAAGTCTGTTAAAAGACATTGTTGAAAGATACTTAGCTTCAGTAACGGCTTAATTAACGTCCCCTCAGGTACCACCAGGTCGTTCCTTCTAGGAGCCGTCTATTCTCCACCCTGAGCTGTGGGAATTCAAGTGATGCGTAACAATTGCCCCAAAGGAGTGTACATTTCAGCATTTCACTGGTAACTTAATGCTGAATAGATTTTTACTCACTGCCGTCTATAGGACAGTCTCAGTCACCTTGTGTCTACACCAAACTGCAGTTTCCCGATTTAACAAGAGAGACTGAGACCTACCTTGCTGTTTGTATGATGAGCGATGGTGTTGATAGCACCATATACGACAGATATTGGTGACTAGATAGAAGCAGAAGTGTTTTTCGAGGAATGTCGCACTGTCCTCCACTCAGTCGGGAAATTTGCAACACTCGCACTGTTACACTACACTCTTCTTCAAGATTTGTCAGTAGTTTTCGTGGTAATTTCACAACAGGAAGATAATTCACTGTGTAATAGTTCTGCCACATGAAACACATGGCTTGTTGATATTTTGAGCCGTATTGTTGGCAAAATTTCTAACTTTAATGTTAAAAACAACATAGACTTGGTTGATAATTTAAGCTCCTTGACTGACTTAAATGATTTTAACATGGTTAGTTTTGATGTTACTTCCTTGTTTACGAAAGTTCCTGTTGATGATTTATTAAGTTTCTTATCTGAAGAACTCGTTAACTATGATTTACCATTGCCAGTTCCTACTATCATTAAACTTATTAAACTTTGCATTGTTGATGCAAAATTTGTATTTAATGATAAGTTTTACACTCAGAAGTTTGGTATGGCAATGGGAAATCCTCTTTCACCTGTTCTTAGTAACCTATACATGGAATTTTTTGAAACAAGGTTGCTTAACACAATCCTCCCTAATAGAGCTAAATGGTTCAGATATGTTGATGATATTTTGTGTCTTATGCCCAAAAATGTAGATATACACCATTTTCTTGGAAAATTAAATAGCTTAGCCCATTCTATAAACTTTACTGTTGAGTTTGAAGAAAATAACTCATTGCCTTTTCTAGATGTTTTAATTATTAAGGGTAATAATGAATTCAAATTTAAAATTTACAGAAAACTTACAAATAACGGTTCCTATGTCCACTATTATTCCTCGCATCAAGATAGAGTCAAACTGTCTGTTTTCTCATCAATGTTTTTGAGAGCTTTACGAATTTGTAGTCCTGAGTTCATAGATGAGGAAATATCCAAAATTTATGAAATAGGTAATGATTTAAAATACCCAAGAAATGTAATTGATAAATCTTTTAAAGTTGCTAGGAACACTTTTTATAATCCAAAAAAGGGCAACCAGCCTTATTCAACTAAAAATATGTTGGTTCTCCCTTACCATGAAAACTTGGTTGATATGCCTTCTCTTCTTAAGACTTTTAATATTAAAGTTGTATTCAAAAATCTTGATACAGTAAAAAAACTTTTGATTAAGAATTCCCCCCAAAATGCTGATGGATGTGTCTATAAGATTCCTTGTAAAATTTGCGATAAAGTTTATTACGGTCAAACTGGTAAAAATCTCGAACTAAGATTAAAACAACATAAATATAGCATTAGAACTGGACAAGATTCCAATGCTCTATTTATTCATGTAAGAGATTTTAACCATCCAATTGATTTTCAAAAAGTTGAGAAAGTAGTATCAAGCAAGTCCATGGTCGACAGGAATATAATTGAATCTTGTTTCATAAAAAGCAGTTTTGACAATAATATGAATATTTCCTTTGGTTTATATAAATTAGATCCATTTATAATTAATAGAATTTGGGAAGAATTTAATAATACACTGGACAAATAAATAGCTTGGGAGTGAGTTTTGCAAAGGACCTATCCAAGTTGGCTCGCCGCGCGTCACGTGTTTAACCGTTGTGGGATCTGATAGTGAGGTGCTGGCCGACCCCTTATATAGCTTCCTTGGATGCTTCACTTTCATAGTTCCTTGATAATGTGAGTAATCACGAAAGCGCTTGGAATTTCTCTATTCTTTCAGAGTGGTTGTTTTGCATATATATATATATATATATATATATATATATATATATATATATATATATATATATATATACATACATATGTTCGCATCGCTATTGGGCCGTGCGGACGTGCTGCGCAGTAGCTCCTGATTGAGTTGGCTTTTGTGCAGTGTTGACGTGTACTTAGCTCTGTGAAGACCTGTTTGCGCGCTCTCTACGAATTGAAGCAAGATGCCCTCCATCGAGCAACTTTACCAACAGCTTAAGGAAGAATTGAGGTTGGCGAAGGTGGAGATTCAGCGACTGACCGAGGAAAACAAGAAGATTCGTTTTAGTCCTCCTGTTTTGAGTCCTCAGGTCAAGAAGGGAAACTGGTCAGTGGCTGGACAGCAGGGAACGAAGTTGACGATCAAGAAGACGAATGGAAAGGTAGAAACGATGAAGAAGAGACTGCCGTGGAAACTGTTGTGGAAACATCTAATACATTCTCAGTGCTACCCGACGAATGTGAGTCGACTACTGGGAACATCACGACGAACGTCACCAAGGAAGGTAAGAATATTGTTGCTGTTGGGGATAGCCAAGTTAGGTATATGGATAGGGCGTTCTGCTTGAAGGACAGGAGTAGGAGACAGAGAGTTTGCTTTCCTGGGGCTGGGATGGAGGATATTGTTAGCCGTCTGGATGACATCATGAGAGGTAATGGGAGCAATCTGCCTCAGTGCTGGAGGCAATGATGTTGGCAGACGTAGGAGTGAAGACCTGATTAGCAAGTATAGGTCAGCAATAGAAATAATTAGGAGTAAGGGTGGGAACCCTGTCATATGTGATGTTTTGCCAAGGAGAGGAGTTGGAAATGAATGGTTGTCCAGGGCAATTGGTGTCAATTGCTAGCTGGACAAATACTGTAAGGAAAATGCAGTAAAATTCATTGACAACTGGGACCTCTTCTATGGCAGAAATGACATGTATGCCAGGGATGGGGTTCACTTATCTAGGTCTGGGGTGGTAGCACTGGCAACTGCAGTGGAGGGAGCAGTTAGGACTTTAAACTAGGAATAGTTAGTGATATGGGTTTTGGCAGGAAAACAGTGAAGTCCCAGTGTAGTAATATTGCGAGTTCTAGGGGAACTAGTAATAAGCAGAACGAGGTAGATATTGAAAAGCCAGGGACTTTGGGTGATAAGGACAGTAATAGGTTTAGTAGAAAAACAGAAATGAGCAGGAAGGGTAAAGAGAAAGGAGAGTCTTTCAATGTTTATTATGCTAATTGCCGTAGTGCTAGGAATAAGATGGACGAGTTGAGATTAGTTGCTAGTGCAGGTAACATTGATGTATTTGCCTTAACTGAGACGTGGTTTAATTCAAAAAGTCGGGACATGCCTGCAGAATGTCATATTCAGGGTTTTAAATTGTTCCAAGTAGATAGAAGTATCGGGAAGGGGGGGTGGGGTGGCATTGTATGTCCGAGATCGCTTGAACTGTTGCATAAAAACGGGTATTAAGTCTGAAGTAACACATACAGAGTCTGTTTGGATAGAATTTTCAGAGGGGCATGAAAAACTGATTTTAGGAGTGATATACCGTCCCCCAAACTTAGATAGGGACCAAGGGAGACTACTATAGGAGGAAATTGTTAAGGCCACAAGGCACGATAATGTAGTAATTCTAGGAGACTTTAACTTTAGTCATAATGATTGGAATTTCTTGACTGGGAATTTAGAATCATACGACTTCTTAGAAGTAGTTCAGGATTGTTTTTTGAAGCAGTTTGTGACAGAACCTACAAGGGGAAATAACCTGCTTGACTTAGTTATGGCAAACAATGAATCCCTTGTTAATAATTTAGAAATTTCAGAGGAACTGGGTGCTAGCGACCACAAATCAATTACATTTAGCGTTGAATGGAAGTAGGATAGTAGCGATAACTCAGTAACAGTCCCAGATTTTCGCTTAGCAGATTACGATGGGCTTAGAGAACATTTATCATCTGTTGACTGGGGTAACGAAGTGAGCTATCAACATGACAGTTTTCTGAACACTATACATGCTGCTCAAAGAACGTTTATCCCATATAAAGAAATTAGATCAATTAGAAATGACCCAAAATGGATGAATAATAGGCTCAAATATCTACTAGGGCATAAGAAAGGAATTTATATGCGTATCAAAAGAGGTGAGGGTCATCTTATGAATCAGTATTTTGACATTAAGAGGGACATTAAAAAGGGGATAAGAAAAGCTAAAAGGGACTATGAAATTAAAGTTGCTAGGGATTCTAAAACTAACCCAAAAAGTTTTTTCCAGGTCTATAGAACAAAAGTTAGAGATAAGATAGGTCCCCTTAAAAATAACTATGGGCACCTTACTGACAAAGAGAATTAAATGTGCTCAATTTTTAATAATTATTTTCTCTCAGTTTTTACACAGGAAGACACTAACAATATTCCAGTAATTAATTTTTATAGTGGGCTAGAAGAAGATAAATTATGTAACATCACAGTCACTAGTGAAATGGTTGTGAAGCAGATAGACAGACTGAAGCAAAATAAGTCGCCGGGTCCTGATGAGGTTTTTTCAAGGGTTCTTAAGGAATGCAAAATGGAACTCTGTGAACCATTAACTAATATTTTTAATTTATCTCTTCAAACAGGTGTAGTGTCTGATATGTGGAAGATGGCTAATGTAATTCCTATTTTTAAAACAGGGGACAAGTCGTTACCGTCAAATTACCGCCCAATAAGCCTGACCTCAGTTGTAGGCAAATTACTAGAGTCAATTATAGCTGAGATTATAAGAAGCCATCTCGATAAGCATAGCTTGATTAATGATACTCAGCATGGATTCACAAGAGGCCGGTCTTGTCTAACTAATTTATTAACTTTCTTCAGTAAAGCTTTTGAGGCTGTTGACCACGATAAAGAATTTGGTATTATTTACTTAGATTTTAGTAAGGCTTTTGAAAGAGTTCTGCACCATAGACTGTTAAAGAAAGTGGCAGCTCATGGCATTGGGGGAAAAGTGCTCTCGTGGATCGAGTCATGGCTCACTGACAGGAAGCAGAGAGTGTCCATAAATGGGGTTAAATCCGAGTGGGGACCTGTAACAAGTGGATTCCACAGGAGGATTTAAACAAACTCTATTCTTGGTCAGAAAAGTGGCAGATGCAGTTCAGTGTAGATAAATGCAAGGTTCTGAAGCTTGGGAGTACCCATAACCCTAGTACTTATAAGTTAAATGATGTAGAACTCAGCCATACAGATTGCGAAAAGGACTTGGGGGTTATGGTGAGCAGCAACCTTAAACCAAGACAGCAATGCCTAAGCGTACGTAATGAGGCAAATAGATTACTGGGATTTATATCAAGAAGTGTAAGCAACAGAAGTCCAGAGGTCATACTGCAGCTTTATACATCATTAGTAAGGCCTCACCTAGATTATGCAGCTCAGTTCTGGTCTCCATATAACAGAATGGACAATAAATTCGTTAGAAAACATTCAGCGTAGGATGACTAAATTAATACATAGCGTTAGAAATCTTCCTTATGAAGAAAGATTGAAGACTCTTAAGTTACATTCACTTGTTAGACGAAGAATGAGGGGAGACCTGATCGAAGTGTATAAGTGGAAGATAGATATTAATAAAGGGGATATTAATAAGGTCTTGAGGATGTCTCTCCAAGAGAGAACCCGCAGTAATGGATTTAAATTAGATAAGTTTAGATTTAGAAAGGACATAGGAAAGTATTGGTTTGGAAATAGGGTAGTAGATGAGTGGAACAGTCTACCTAGTTGGGTTATTGAGGCTGGGACTTTGGGTAGTTTCAAATTTAGGTTGGATAAGTACATAAGAACATAAGAACATAAGAATGTAGGAACACTGCAGAAGGCCTACTGGCCCATACGAGGCAGTTCCTTATCAAAACGACATCTACCTAAAGATACTCAAGAAATAACTCCCGTACCCATTGACACCAATCAAACCCAGCCCCTCCCACTCATATATTTGTCCAGTCTCTTCTTAAAGCTACCCAAGGTCCTAACCTCTATCACCCCACTGGGAAGACTGTTCCACGCATCTACAACTCTGTTAGAAAACCAGTACTTACCTATGTCCTTTCTAAATCTAAATTTATCCAACTTAAATCCATTATTCCTGGTTCTTACCTGGTTCGACACCCTCAGTACTTTATTAATGTCTCCCTTGTTTATGCCCGTCATCCACTTATACACTTCAATGATATCTCCCCTCATTCTACGCCTCTCCAGAGAGTGGAGATTTAAGGCTTTAAGTCTATCTTCATACGGGAGGTTCCTTACACAGTAAATCATTTTAGTCATTCTTCTCTGTATGTTCTCTAATGAGTCTATGTCCATCCTGTAGTAAGGGGACCAAAACTGAGCAGCATAATCTAAATGAGGCCTCACTAGTGATGTATAGAGCTGTAAAATAACTTTTGGACTTCTGTTACTTATACTTCTTGAGATAAATCCAAGTAATCTGTTGGCCTTGTTGCGCACACTGAGGCACTGCTGTCTTGGCTTTAGATTTCTGCTTACCATGACTCCCAAGTCTTTTTCACATTCTGAATGACCAAGCTCTACTTCACCTAGATTATAGCTTCGAGGGTTATTTTCATTACCAAGGGCAAGTACCTTACACTTATCCACATTAAACTTCATCTGCCATTTCTCAGACCAAGACATTAATTTGTTCAAATCGTCCTGGAGTTCATTGATATCCTCCTCAGAGTGAATTATACGGCCTATCTTTGTATCATCAGCAAACTTACTCATGTCACTAGTAATCCCTTCATCAAGGTCATTAATGTAAATTATGAACAAGAGAGGGCCTAAAACTGATCCTTGTGGAACGCCACTAGTGACTAATCCCCATTCAGATTTCACTCCATTAATGGTAACTCTCTGCTTTCTATTGGTAAGCCATGCCTCAATCCATGCTAGAACTTTACCTCCTATACCATGAGCTGCCACTTTTCTTAAGAGTCTCTTGTGAGGTACTCTGTCGAAGGCTTTACTAAAATCCAAATGAACAATATCATATTCCTTATCACTGTCAACTGCCTCAAATGTTCTATTGAAGAACGTCAGTAAGTTTGTCAGGCAGGAACGACCTCTCGTGAATCCATGCTGAGATTCATTTATCAAGTTATGCTCTTCAAGGTGATTTCTGATAATGTCAGCTATAATTGATTCTAATAACTTGCCCACTATAGATGTCAGGCTTATTGGACGGTAATTTGAAGGAGTGGACTTATCCCCTGATTTGAATATAGGAACCACATTAGCCATCTTCCACATCTCTGGCACAACACTGGTAAGGATGGACGCATTGAATACACTCGTTAATGGCTGACTAAGCTCCATCTTGCATTCCTTAAGTACCCTTGAAAACAACTCATCGGGTCCCGGGGACTTATTTTGTTTCAGTTTGTCTATCTGTTTAATAACCATGTCCCTCGTGACAGTAATATTAGTTAACTTAAATTCATCAGGAACTAAATAATTGTTAATTACTGGAATCTCATTTACATCTTCCTGTGTAAAAACTGACAAAAAATAGTCATTAAATAAGGAACACATTTCCAGGTCATTATCCGTCAGCTGTCCATTCCCAGATTTCAGAGGTCCTACTTTTTCCTTCACCTTCGTCCTATACACTTGAAAGAACCCCTTTGGATTAGTCTTTGATTCATTAGCGACTCTAATTTCATAGTCACGTTTAGCCTTTCTAATCGCCTTTTTTACTTCTCTTTTAAGCTGAACATATTGGTCAGTAAGGTTAACCTCTCCTCTTCTGATGCGCCTATAAATTCCCCTTTTCTCCCCTAATAGATGCTTTAGCCTCCTGTTAACCCATTTGGGATCGTTATTATTAGACCTAATTTCTCTCTGGGGAATGTATATACTCTGGGCACTGTGTACATTATTAAGAAAGCAATCATAAAAGCAGATCCCTTCGTATTCATAAGTATGATTATCGTCAATAAAATCATTAGCTAGATAACCCCAATCAAGATTAGACAGATGTTCCCTAAGTCCATTATAATCGGCAGAACGAAAATCGGGGATTTTTTACTGTATTATCATTATTCTTGCATTCCCAATTAATGCTAAAGGTGATGGATTTGTGATCACTTGCGCCAAGCTCTTCAGTGATCTCCAGATTATTCACGAGTGTTTCCTTATTTGACAAGACTAGGTCTAGCAAATTATTACCCCTGGTAGGTTCAGTTACACTCTGTTTCAGAAAACAGTCCTGAACTGTTTCCATGAAGTCACTGGACTCTAGATTACCTGTCAAAGAATTCCAGTCAATTTGGCTAAAGTTAAAGTCCCCTACTATGACTACGTTACTGTGTCCAGAAGCCCTAACAATTTCGTCCCAAAGAAGTCTCCCTCTATCGTGATCCAAGCCTGGAGGTCGGTATATTACACCTAGAATTAGTTTTTCTTGACCCTCCACGAACTCTACCCAAACAGACTCTGTTACTGCTCCATCTATTTTTATACCTGTTTTTATGCAACAATTAATATTTTCTCGAACATACAATGCAACTCCTCCCCCCTTCCCATTACATCTATCCACATTGAATAACTTAAATCCCTGAATATTACACTCAGCAGTCATATCCCGACTCTTTAAATCATACCACGTTTCAGTTAATGCAATGATATCAAAGTTCCCAGCACATGCTACCAAACGTAGTTCATTAATTTTATTTCTTGCACTTCGACTGTTAGCATAAAATACCATCATATGTTTTTTCTTCTGCACATTTTTCCTATTCATCTTTGTTTTTACACAATTTCTGAAATTATCATTACCCAGAGTTACTACATGACAGTTACTATTAAGATTCTTAATATCAGAGCATAAGTCAATATATCCATACTCATTATTAATCATTTCTAAACCCATACCTCTAACTAATCCTAGTTTAAAGTCCTAACAACCCCCTCAACTGAGTTAGCAAGAAAACCCACACCTGCCCTGGATAAGTGAACCCCATCCCTGGCATACAAGTCATTTCGGCCATAGAAGTTGTCCCAGTTGTCAATGAATGGTACTGCATTATCCTTACAGTGTTTATCCAGCCAACAATTAATACCAATTGCTCTGGACAACCATTCATTACCAACACCTCTTCTTGGCAAAATGCCACATATAACAGGGCGCCCCCCCTTCTTCCTAATCATGTCTATAGCTGTCCTGAACTTTCTAACTAAATCCTCACTTCTACGCTTGCCTACATCATTGCCTCCAGCACTGAGGCAAATAATAGGATTGATCCCATTACCGTTCATGATGTTGTCAAGCCGGCTAACAATGTCCTCCATCCCAGCCCCAGGAAAGCATACCCTTTGTCTCCTACTCCTGTCCTTCAAGCAGAATGCCCTATCCATGTATCTAACCTGGCTATCCCCAACAACAACAATATTCTTACCTTCCTTGTTGTCGTTCGTCGTGACGATCCCAGTAGTAGACTCACATTCGTCGGGTAGCACCGAGAATGCGTTTGAGGTTTCCACGGGAGTTTCCACAGCAGTCTCTTTCTTCTTCATCGTTTCTGGCTTTCCATTCGTCTTCTTGATCGTCAACTTCGTCGTCCCCTGCTGTCCAGCCACTGACCACGATCCCTTCTTGACCTGAGGACTTGAAACAGGAGGACTACTACGAATCCTCTTGTTTTCCTCGGTCAATCGTCGTATCTCCATCTTCGCTGCCCTCAATTCTTCCTTAAGTTGCTGGTAAAGTTGCTCGATGGAGGGCATCTTGGTTCAGTCCACGGGAGCAAACAAGACACTTCTTCACAGAGTTAAGTATAGGTCAGCACTCAAAGTACAGGTCACCACTCAAGAGCACACAAACAGGTCTTCACAGAGCTAAGTACACGTCACCACTCCTAAGTACACGTCACCACTCACTGTTTGTTTAGTATTAAATTACTGTAAACAAATCTAAAATATATTTAGTTGGGTTAAGCTAAAATAAATTGCTCTTGTTACAAAAAGGTTAGGTAAGTTTTCTAAGTTTCTTTTGGTGCAAAATTAAAAATTTTTACATTGACATTAATGAAAAAAATATATCTTTAAGGGTATAAGAGAAAATTTTAGAAAGGACTTAATTTTAAATAAGTTCTTGCTAATTGACCAGTTTTACATATTCGGCACGAAATTATTTACGAACATTGTCTGTACGTCCACAGCAGGACTCGAACGTGCTTACTCTGTGTCAGAGTCCACAGTACTTTACCACGGAGCTAGACCCGTGATACAGAGCTAGCAGGTTAAGCATTTCAAATCTATTTCGTTGTCCACTGCATGTGGCAGGATTCGATGAAATAACTTTCAAAACGAGCTTGGTGCCCGGGGGTATGGGGAAACATCCCTTAGAATCGGCTAAGCGCCCATCCTTGTCTCGGGTCTATCTCCGTGGTAAAGTGCTGTGGACTTGCATCATCTGCCACAATTCTCCCTTATCCATTCTAGCACATATGTTTTCAAAATCCATAAAAGCAACGATAACTTCCCTACCTTTATGTAGATAATGTTCACATAAATACTTTATTGTGAACACTTGGTCTACACATTCCCAACCCTTTATAAAGTCTGCTCATCTGCGATAATGATCTCCGTTTTACCCTATTTCTTTTAATAATACCGCAACCATGCACTTTACCTGATATACTCAGTAGGCTGATTCCACTATAATTTTTACACTCTCTTTTGTCCTTCTTCCCTTTATACAAAATAACTATGCATCCTGTTTGCCAGTCCCCAAGTACCTTCCCCTCTTACATACTTTTATTGAACAAAAGTACTAACCTCTCTAATACTACATCCACACCTGCTTTGAACATTTCTACCATGATCCCATTAATCCTTGATGCTTTATTCCCTCTGATTCTACGCACAGCCTCACCCACTTTCCCCAAACTCACATCTGTCTCTTCTTCACTCATGAAAGATATTTTACCCCCTAAGCCAATGCAATAAATCACTGCTTCCCTCCCTTCAGTTCTTCCGTCTTAACACTTCCTCAAAATAATCTCTGTATCTTCCCGACACATACATATATACACTGCACTGAAACTCAAATATTACGCAGTATTTCACGAAAATTTCGGTGCTATACTCCACTACACTCA
Organism: Cherax quadricarinatus; assembly: GCF_038502225.1. Taxonomy (NCBI): domain Eukaryota; kingdom Metazoa; phylum Arthropoda; class Malacostraca; order Decapoda; family Parastacidae; genus Cherax; species Cherax quadricarinatus. The sequence goes on from NC_091307.1 coordinate 43,144,561, forward strand.
AAATATTACTGATCTCAAACACTGTTATGCTGAACGTTGAGCACTATTCTGCGACTACATATTTATGCTGCACCTGTTATGTTATGCTTCACATTTAATGTTATGCTACACTTATAATATTCTGGTACACCTATAACGTTACACTACATATACAATGTTATGATTCACCTGTAATGTAATGCTGCAGCTGCAATGTTATGTTACGCTAACAGTGTTATGCTACACCAAGAATATTACAACCATTTTAACATTTTTTTTTATCCTACACTCACCTATATACACTACAACTCTAGTATTACAATTCACTTTCCTTTATATTTTACTTACAATTGAAAATTTCACTTACATTGTACCACTACATCTTAATTTCACATCTTATACTATGGTATACAATGATACATCACACTTACACAGTTATACAAACCCAAAATTGCACATAACAACGGTAAAACTACACTATTCAAAATTCATTACTGTACTACAGCGACAGTTCACTAAATAGGCAAAACACATCCCGCAGCAAGACACATCCCGCGACAACATTCATATAGCAGCAACACACATCCTTCAGCAAGACACATCCCTCAGCAAGACACATCCAGTAGCAAAACACATCCCGCAGCAAGACACATCCCGCGACAACATTCATATAGCAGCAACACACATCCTTCAGCAAGACACATCCCGCAGCAAGACACATCCGGCATCAAGACACATCCTGCAGCAACACATCCCGCGGCAAGACACATCCCTCAGAAAGACACATATCCTAGCAAGACATCCCTCAGCAAGACACATCCCGCAGCAAGACATATCCTGCAGCAAGACACATCCCTCAGCAAGTCACATCCCACAGTAAGACACATCCCACAGCAAGATGCATCCTGCAGCAACACGCATCCCGCAGTAAGACACATCCTACATCAAGACACATCCCGCAGCAAGATACATCACGCGACAACATACATCCCGCAGCAAGACTCATCTCGCAGCAAGACACATTCCACTGCAAGACACATGACGCAGCAAGACACATCCCGCAGCAACACACATCCCGCAGCAACACACATCCAGCAGTAAGACACCTCCCGCAGCAAGACACATCCCGGAGTAAGACACATCGGGCAGCAAGACACATCCAGCAGTAAGACACCTCCCCCAGCAACACACATCCCGTAGCAAGACACATCCCACAGGAACACACATCCCGCAGCATGACACATCCCGCAGCAACACACATCCTGCAGCAACACACATCCCGCAGCAACACACATCCCGCAGCAACACATCCCGCAGCAACACACATCCCGCAGTAAGACACCTCCCGCAGCAACACACATCCCGCAGCAACACATCCCGCAGCAACACACATCCCGCAGCAACACATCCCTCAGCAACACACATCCCGCAGTAAGACACCTCCCGCAGCAACACTATGATCATACCATGAAGTGTTTAAAATGATCTTTTTACGGTTTCACGAGTCACTGATAGAGTCTTTGGAAGAGCTTGAGCTAGAGGTCATCGGTAACATGTGGGTGTCAGAGCTATTTAAAAAAATGTATTTTTGTTTATATTAAACCCCATGACAGCCTTCCCATTGTATAGAGATTTACCGAATACAAAAAATATATTTTAGTTCTGCATGGTGTGGTGGTGTGAGACTTGGCTTGATAATTTATGGATTGTTTTGTCTGGTGCTGAGATCTAACTGTTTCCTGAGTTGTTTATAATAGCGTTATTACGATTTTATTACTATACCCACAGTGTTACACAATACCAACACTGTTACAGACAAAATGTTACACAACATTGTTACACTAAAACTATAATATTACGTAACACCTGCAATGTAACATTGCAACCACAAGCTGCACTTCGCTTAGTGTAACACCTTCACTGTTACACTACTCCGCAATGATAAGAAAGACACATATGCAACTGCTAAATGTCTTTATCCAGAAGCTATAGAGAAATAAAACTTTGTAATCAGTCCATCACCCTTGAAGACGTAGATTTGAGATGGTCAGTTCTTCAGCCTGGAGAAGAGTTCTGTTTCATAGTCCGGAACAAACTAAAGTTGAAGCAACGGAATGGAGACTTATGTACTGTCAAGCTAAGGCGGAGAATATTTTGATAGAAGAAGCGGGGCCGACTGAAGATGTCTAACTGTTGCACATGTATCATTTACCATTAACACATTCACACTACTCCTCATTGTTGAAATAAATTAGCAGCGATCACAACACAAAACCCAAAATGTTAAATGACACTAATAACTTTGAATATGAAGGATTAGCACATGTTGCAACAAACACCTATGTGCAGACAACACCGCACACATACGATCATGTCAACAAAATCCCTCATAGGTGGAGTAACAAAATGAAATTTACAGCGGAAAAAAATAAACACGAAAAACTCTATCACCACAGAAATCACAAACATAAAAACTGGTAGAATGACATATATATTAAATATTGTGTGACAGTTGTGTGGTGTTTGGTGGAAAGAGAAAAGTTAAAATATTATTTAATGGAACGTTGAAACTATATAGAGACACTGATGAGAAAATATGAGTGTTAATGTTACACAGCTGAAGGTTGTCTTGCAGGCTGGACGGCTGTTTGGATGGCTGGCTGGCTAGTTGGTTATATGCTTCAATGACTAGGCGGTCGTTTGGCTGGCTGGCTAACTGGCTGGATAGTGGTTAGGCCTTCAAATTTGTTGACTCGCTAGTTGGCTAATTTGTTGGCTAATTTCCTTGTTTTCTGCTTTTCCTACACTTCTGCCAGTCTTGTTATTTCTCGGGGTTCCTTTCACACTCACTGATTGCTTGTAGTCTAGCTGGCTAGCTTGTAGGCTGGATGGCTGTCTAACTTATGTTCCACACAGGCTTGTTGGAAGGATCCTTGCGTTGCTGAAAGAATAATTGTCTTGCTGGCAGCTTCTCTGTCTTGTTGGTAGGTTGGAGGATATTGTGGCATTCTAAATATCATGCTGTTTTTGAATATTTTCTGGCAAGTTGCTGATAGGCTGATGATTATCTAGATAATTGGTCGGCTGGCTGGCAAAACTGGCTGCTTGACTGGAATGCTGGCAGGCCGGTTGATTATCAAGAAACCAAATAATCGCAAAGTGGACTGCTTAACTGAGTTGTTAATTGGATGACCAGTTATTAAGCCTACTAGATATTTGGTAGTTACTAGTGTAGCCATTAGTCTGCCACCAGTAATTCTAATAGTCATTTACTCATAATACGAGTAGTCTGTCATCCCTAGTTCTAGAAGCGAATCATCCCTGATACCGGTAGTCCGTAATATCAGAAGCCATTTTTTCTGTAACACTTTTGGCCATCTGCAGTAACAGTATATTCACTGTAGACACTCATTATTAAAAGCAGAAAACTTTCACCAGCAACACCATTAAGCCGAAATGACTTGTTTGAAGCAAAGGCACAAACTAAAATGGAAATTAGACCTTTAGAAATATCCCATTATAAAAAAAATCATAATTGAACTCACTGTCAGCACCGTTATTAGATTATTGTCTCTCCCATTCGTAAATTTCCTTAATTTGTTATCCACTTCTGGTTAACTCCAAGCATAACCTGGATGACTGTGCTAACTCCAAGCATGAGTTGGAAGACTGTGCTAACTCCAAGCATTACCTGGATGACTGTGCTAACTCCAAGCATGATCTGGAAGACTGTGCTAACTCCAAGCATTACCTGGAAGACTGTGCTAACTCCAAGCAATACCTGGAAAACTGTGCTAACTCCGAGCATGAGTTGGAAGACTGTGCTAACTCTAAGGATGAGCTGGAAGACTGTGCTAAATCCAAGCATGGGCTGGAAGACTGTGCTAACTCCAAGCATGAGTTGGAAGACTGTGCTAACTCCAAGCAAGTGCTGGAAGACTGTTCTAACTCCAAGCAACAGTTGGAAGACTGGGCTAACTTAAACCATGACCTGGAAGACTGTGCTAATTCCAAGAATGAGCAGGAAGAATATGCTAACTCCAATCATGAACTGTAAGACTGTGCTATCTCCAAGAATGAGCTGGAAGACCTTGCTAACTCAAAGCATGAGCTGAAAGACAGTGCTACCTCCAAGCATTACCTGGAAGACTGTGCTGACTCCAAGTATGAGCTGGAAGACTGTGCTAACTCCAAGCATGAACTGGAAGACTGTGCTAACTAAAAGCATGAGCTGGAAGACTGAGCTAATTCCAAGTATGAGCAGGAAGAATATGCTAAATCCAAGCATGAACTGGAAGACTATGCAAACTCTAAGCATGAACTGGAAGACTACGTTAGCTCCAGGCATGGGCTGGAAGACTGTGCTAACTCCAAGCATGAGCTGGAAGACTGTGCTAACTCCAAACATTATCTGGAAGACTGTGCTAACTCCGAGCATAAGTTGGAAGACTGTGCTAACTACAAGGATGAGTTGGAAGACTGTGCTAACTCCAAGCATGAGCTGGAAGACTGTGCTAACTCCAAGCATGAGCTGGAAGACCGTTCTAACTCCAAGCAACAGTTGGAAGACAGGGATAACTTAAAGAATGACCTGGAAGACTGTGCTAATTCCGTGAATGAGCAGGAAGAATATGCTAATTCCAATCATGAACTGGAAGACTGTGCTAACTCCAAGCATGAGCTGGAAGACTATGCTAACTCCAAGCATGAACTGTAAGACTGTGCTATCTCCAAGAATGAGCTGGAAGACCTTGCTAACTCAAAGCATGAGCTGAAAGACAGTGCTACCTCCAAGGATTACCTGGAAGACTGTGCTGACTCCAAGTATGAGCTGGAAGACTGTGCTAACTCCAAGCATGAACTGGAAGACTGTGCTAACTCAAAGCATGAGCTGGAAGACTGAGCTAATTCCAAGCATGACCAGGAAGAATATGCTAAATCCAAGCATGAACTGGAAGGCTATGCAAACTCTAAGCATGAACTGGAAGACTACGTTAGCTCCAGGCATGGGCTGGAAGACTGTGCTAACTCCAAGCATGAGCTGGAAGACTGCGCCAACTCCAAGCATAAGATGGAAGACTGTGCTAACTCCATAAATGAGCTGGAAGACTGAGCTAACTCCAAGGATGAGCTGAAAAACTGTGCTAACTCCAAGCATGAGCTGCAAGACTGTGCTAACTCCATGCATGAGCTGGAAGACTGTGCTAACTCCAAGCATGAGCTGGAAGACTGTGCTTACTCCACGCATGAGCTGGAAGACGGTGATAACTCCAATCATGAGCTGGAAGACTGTGCTAACTCCAAGCATGAGCTGGAAGACTGCGCAAACTAAAAACATAAGATGGAAGACTGTGCTAACTCCATAAATGACCTGGATGATTGTGCTAACTCCAAGCATTACCTGGAAGTTTGTGCTAACTCCAAGCATTAGGTGTAAGACTGTGCTAATTCCAAGCATGAGCAAGAAGAATATGCTAACTCCAAGCATTAACTGGAACACTGTTCTAACTCCAAGCATGAGCTGGAAGGCTATGCTAACTCCAAGCATGAGCTGTAAGATTTTGCTAACTCCAAGAATGAGCTGGAAGACTGTGCTAACTCCAAGGATGAGCTGGAAGATTGTGCTAACTCCAAGCATGAGCTGGAAGACTGTGCTAACTCCAAGCATAAGCTGGAGGACTGTGCTAACTCCAAGCAAGTGCTGGAAGACTGTTCTAACTCCAACAGCTGGAAGACTGGGCTAACTCAAAGTATGAGCTAGAAGCCTGTGCTAACTCAAGCATGAGCTGAAAGACAGTGCTAACTCTAAGCATTACCTTTAATACTGTGCTAACCCCAAGCATGACCTGGAAGACTGTGCTAACTCCAAGTATGAGCTGGAAGACTGTGCTAACTCCAAGCATGAACTGGAAGACTGTGCTAACTCCAAGTATGAGCTGGAAGACTGTGCTAACTCCAAGCATGAACTGGAAGAGCGTGCTAACTCCAAGCATGAGCTGGAAGACTGTGCTAATTCCAAGTATGAGCAGGAAGAATATGCTAAATCCAAGCATGAATTGGAAGACTATGCTAACTCTAAGCATGAACTGGAAGACTACGCTAGCTCCAGGCATGGGCTGGAAGACTGTGCTAACTCCAAGTATGAGCAGGAAGAATATGCTAAATCCAAGCATGAATTGGAAGACTATGCTAACTCTAAGCATGAACTGGAAGACTACGCTAGCTCCAGGCATGGGCTGGAAGACTGTGCTAACTCCAAGCATTAGCTGGAAGACTGCGCCAACTCCAAGCATAAGATAGAAGACTGTGCTATCTCCATAAATGAGTTGGAAGACTTTGCTAACTCCAAGCAGTACCTGGAACTTTGTGCTAACTCCAAGCTTTAGGTGGAAGACTGTGCTAACTCCAAGCATGACCTGGAAGACTGTGTTAACTCCAAGGATGAGCTGAAAGACAGTGCTAACTCCAAGCACGATCTGAAATACTGTGCTAACTCCAAGCATGTGCTGCAAGACTGTGCTAACTCCAAGCATGAGCTGAAAGACTGTGCTAACTCCAAGCATGAGCTGGAAGACTGTGCTAACTCCAAGCATGAGCTGGAAGACTGTGCTAACTCCAAGCATGAGCTAGAAGAATGTGCTAACTCCAAGCATGAGCTGAAAGACCGCGCCAACTCCAAGCATAAGATGGAAGACTGTGTTAACTCCAAAAATGAGCTGGAAGACTGTGCTAACTCCAAGCATTACCTGGACGTTTGTGCTAACTCCAAGCATTAGGTGTAAGACTGTGCTAACTCCAAGCATAACCTGAAAGACCGTGCAAATTCCACGCATGAGCAGGAAGAGTACGCTAACTCTAAGCATTAACTGGAACACTATGCTAACTCCAAGCATGAGCTGGAAGGCTATGCTAACTCCAAGCATGAGCTGTAAGACTGTGCTAACTCCAAGAATGAGCCGGAAAAGCTTGCTAACTCAAAGCGTGAGCTGAAAAACTGTGCTAGCTCCAAGCATAAGCTGCGAGACAGTGCTAACCCCAAGCATGAGCTGAAAGACTGTGCTAACTCCAAGCATTACCTGGAAGACTGTGCTAACTCCAAGCAAGAGCTGGAAGACTGTGCTAACTCCATGGATGACATGGAAGACTGTGCAATCTCCTAGCATTAGCTGGAGGACTGTGCTAACTCCAAGCATGAGCTGGAAGACTGCGCAAACTCCAAGTATTACCTGGCAGTTTGTGCTAACTCCAAGCATTAGGTGGAAGACTGTGCTAACTCCAAGCATGAGCTGCAAAACTGCGCTAACTCCAAGCATAAGCTGGAAGACTCTGCTAACTCCAAGCATGAGCTGGAAGACTGTGCTAACAAAAAAAACATGAGCTGAAAGACTGTGCTAACTCCAAGCATGAGCTGGTAGACTCTACTAACTCCAAGCATGAGCTGGAAGATTTTGCTAACTCCAAGTAACAGATGGAAGACTGTGCTAACATAAAGCATGAGCTGGAAGGCTATGCTAACTCGAAGCATGAGCTATAAGACTGTGCTAACTCCAAGAATGAGCTGCAAGACCTTGCTAACTCAGAGCATGAGCTGAAAAACTGTGCTAACTCCAAGCATGAGCTGGGAGACTGTGCTAACCCCAAGCATGAGCTGAAAGACTGTGCTTACTCTAAGCATTATCTGGAAGACTGTGCTAACTCCAAGCATGATCTGGAAGACTGTGCTAACTCCAAGCATTACCTGGAAGACTATGCTATCTTCAAGCATGAGCTGGAAGACTGTGCTAACTCCAAGCATGAACTCGAAGACTGTGCTAACTTAAAGCATGAGCTGGAAGACTGTGCTAACTCCAAGCATGAACTCGAAGACTGTGCTAACTTAAAGCATGAGCTGGAAGACTGTGCTAACTCCAAGCATGAGCTGGAAGACTGTTCTAACTCTAAGCAACAGCTGGAAGACTGTGCTAACTCAAAACATGGCATGGAAGACCGTGCTAATTCCAAGCATGAGCAGGAAGAATGTGCTAACTCCAAGCATAAACTGGAAGACTGTGCTAACTCCAAGCATGAGCTGGAAGAATATGCTAGCTCCAAACATATGCTGGAAGATTTTGCTAATTCCAATAATTAGGTGTAAGACTATGCTAACTCCAATTAAGAGCTGGATGACTGTGCTAACTCCATGCAAGAGCTGGAAGACTGTTCTAACTCCAAAAAAGAGCTGGAAGATCGTGCTAATTCCAAGCATGAGCATGAGGAATATGCTAACTCCAAGCATGAATTGGAAGACTGTGCTAACTCCAAGCAAGAGCTGGAAGACTGTGCTTTTTCCAAGCATGAACTCGAAGACTGTGCTAACTTAAAGCTTGAGCTGGAAGACTGTGCTAACTCCAAGCATGAGCAGGAAGAATATGCTAACTCCAAGCTTGAACTGGAAGACTGTGCTAACTCCAAGCATTAGCTGGAAGACTGTGCTAACTCCTAGCATGAGCAGGAAGACTGTGCTAACTCCATGGATGAGGTGGAAGAATATGCTAACTCCAAGCACGAACTGGAAGACTGTGCTAACTCCAAGCATTAGCTGGAAGAATATGCTAGCTCCAGGCATTAGCTGGAAGACTGTGCTAACTCCAAGCATATGCTGGAAGATTGTGCTAAATCCAAGTATTACCTGGAAGTTTGTGCTGACTCAAAGCATTAGGTGGAAGACTGTGCTAACTCCAAGCAAGAGCTGGAAGACTGTGATAACTCCAAGCATGAGTTGGAAGACTGTGATAACTCCAAGCATGAGTTGGAAGACTGCGCTAACTCCAAGCCTTAGCTGGAAGACTGTTCTAACTCCAAGCAAGAGCTGGAAGACTGTGATAACTCCAAGCAAGAGCTGGAAGACTGTGATAACTCCAAGCATGAGTTGGAAGACTGCGCTAACTCCAAGTATGAGCTGGTAGACTGTACTAACTCCAAGCATGAGCTGGAAGACTTTGCTAACTCCAAACATGAGATGGAAGACTGTGGTAACTCAAAGCATGAGCAGGAAGATTGTGCAAACTCCAAGCATGAGCTAATAGACTGTGCTAACTCCAAGCATGAATTGGAAGACCGTGCTATTTCCAGCATGAGCAGGAAGAATATTTTAACTCCATGCATGAACTGGAAGACTGTGCTAACTCCAAGCATGAGCTGGAAGGCTATGCTAACTCCAAGCATGAGCTGTAAGACTGTGCTAACTCCAAGAATGAGCTGGAAGACCTTGCTAACTCAAAGCATGAGCTGAAGAACTGTGCTAACTTCAAGCATGAGCTGGGAGACTGTGCTATCCCCAAGCATGAGCTGAAGGACTGTGCTTACTCCAAGCATTACCTGGAAGACTGTGCTAACTCCAAGCAAGAGCTGGAAGACTGTGCTAACTCCACGTATGAACTAGAAGACTCTGCTATCTCCAAGCATGATCTGGAAAACTGTGCTAACTCCAAGCATTACCTGGAAGACTGTGCTAACTCCAAGCAAGAGCTGGAAGACTGTGCTAACTCAAAGCATGAACTGGAAGACTGTGCAAACTTAAAGCATGAGCTGGAAGACTGTGCTAACTCCAAGCAAAAGCTTGAAGACTGTTCTCACTCAAAACATGACCTGGAAGACCGTGCTAATTCCACGCATGAGCAGGAAGAATATGCTAATTCCAAGCATGAACTGGAAGACTGTGCTAACTCCAAGCATGAGCTGGAAGAATATGCTAGTTCCAGGCATTGGGTGGAAGACTGTGCTAACTCCAAGCATGAGCAGGAAGACTGTGCTAACACCAAGAATAAGCTGGAAGATTGCGCTAATTCCAAGAATTAGGTGTAAGACTATGCTAACTCCAAGTAAGAGCTGGAAGACTGTGCTAACTCAAAGCATGACCTGGAAGACCTTGCTAATTCCAAGCATGAGCAGGAAGAATATGCTAACTCCAAGCATGAACTTGAAGACTGTGCTAACTCCAAGCATTAGCTGGAAGAATTTGCTAGCTACAGGAATTGGCTGGAAGACTGTGCTAACTCCTAGCATAAGCAGGAAGATTGTGCTTATTCCAAGTATTAGTTGGAAGACTATGCTAACTCAAAGCAAGAGCGGGAAAACTGTGCTGACTCCATGGATGAGCTGGAAGACTGTGCTACCTCCTAGCATTACCTGGAAGACTGTGCTAACTCCAAGCATGAGCTGGAAGACTGTGCTAACTCCAAGCATTACCTTGAAGTTTGTGCTAACTCCAAGCATTAGGTGGAAGACTGTTGCTAACTCCAAGTATTAGCTGGAAGACTGTGCTAACTCCAAGCATGAACTGGAAGACTGTGCTAACTCCAAGCATTACCTTGAAGTTTGTGCTAACTCCAAGCATTAGGTGGAAGACTGTTGCTAACTCCAAGTATTAGCTGGAAGACTGTGCTAACTCCAAGCATGAACTGGAAGACTGTGCTAACTCCAAGCATTAGCTGGAAGAATTTGCTAGCTCCAGGAATTGGCTGGAAGACTGTGCTAACTCCTAGCATATGCAGGAAGATTGTGCTTATTCCAAGTATTAGTTGGAAGACTATGCTAACTCAAAGCAAGAGCGGGAAAACTGTGCTAACCCCATGGATGAGCTGGAAGACTGTGCTATCTCCAAGTATGAGCTGGAAGGCTATGCTAACTCCAAGCATGAGCTGTTAGACTGTGCTAACTCCAAGAATGAGCTGGAAGACCTTGCTAACTCAAAGCATGAGCTGAAGAACTGTGCTAACTCCAAGCATGAGCTGGGAGACTGTGCTATCCCCAAGCATGAGCTGAAAGACTGTGCTTACTCCAAGCATTACCTGGAAGACTGTGCTAACTCCAAGCAAGAGCTGGAAGACTGTGCTAACTCCACGTATGAACTAGAAGCCTGTGCTAACTCCAAGCAAGAGCTGGAAGACTGTGCTAACTCAAAGCATGAACTGAAAGACTGTGCTAACTTAAAGCATGAGCTGGAAGACTGTGCTAACTCCAAACAAGAGCTTGAAGACTGTTCTAACTCTAAGCAACAGCTGGAAGACTGTACTAACTCAAAACATGACCTGGAAGACCGTGCTAATTCCAAGCATGAGCAGGAAGACTGTGCTAACTCCAAGCATAAGTTGGAAGACTGTGCTAACTCCAAGCATGAGCTGGAAGACTGTGCTAACTCCAAGCATGAGCTGGAAGACTGTGCTAACTCCAAGCATGAGCTAATAGACTGTGCTAACTCCAAGCATGAGCTAATAGACTGTGCTAACTCCAAGCATGAGTTGGAAGACTGTGCTAACTTAAAACATGAGCTGGAAGACTGTGCTAACTCCAAGCATGACCTGGAAGACCCTGCTAATTCCAAGCATGAGCAGGAAGAATATGCTAACTCCAAGCATGAAATGGAAGACTGTGCTAACTCCAAGCATTAGCTGGAAGAATTTGCTAGCTCCAGGAATTGCCTGGAAGACTGTGCTAACTCCTAGCATAAGCAGGAAGATTGTGCTTATTCCAAGTATTAGTTGGAAGACTATGCTAACTCAAAGCAAGAGCGGGAAAACTGTGCTAACCCCATGGATGAGCTGGAAGACTGTACTATCTCCTAGCATTAGCTGGAGGACTGTGCTAACTCCAAGTATGAGCTGGAAGGCTATGCTAACTCCAACCATGAGCTGTAAGACTGTGCTAACTCCAAGAATGAGCTGGAAGACCTTGCTAACTCAATGCATGAGCTGAAGAACTGTGCTAACTCCAAGCATGAGCTGGGAGACTGTGCTATCCCCAAGCATTACATGGAAGTTTGTGCTAACTCCAAGCATTAGCTGGAATACTGTGCTAACTCCAAGCATGAGCTGGAAAACTGCGCTAACCCCAAGCATAAGCTGGAAGACTCTGCTAACTCCAAGCATGGGCTAGAAGACTCTGCTAATTCCATGGATGAGCTGGAAGACTGTGCTAACTCCATGCATGAGCTGGAAGACTGCGCTAACTCCAAGTATGAGCTGGTAGACTGTACTAACTCCAAGCATGAGCTGGAAGACTGTGCTAACTCCATGCATGAGCTGGAAGACTTTGCTAACTCCAAACATGAGGTGGAAGACTGTGGTAACTCCAAGCATGAGCTGGAAGATTGTGCAAACTCCAAGCATGAGCAAATAGACCGTGCTAATTCCAAGCATGAGCAGGAAAAATATGCTAACTCCAAGCATGAGCGGTAAGACTGTGCTAACTCCAAGAATGAGCTGGAAGACCTTGCTAACTCAAAGCATGAGCTGAAAAACTGTTCTAACTCCAAGCATGAGCTGGAAGACTGTGCTAACTCCAAGTATGAGCTAGAAGCCTGTGCTAACTCCAAGCAAGAGCTGGAAGACTCTGCTAACTTCAAGCATGATTTGGAAGACTGTGCTAACTCTAAGCTACAGCTAGAAGACTGTGCTAACTCAAAACATGACCTGGAAGACCGTGCTAATTCCAAGCATGAGCAGGAAGAATATGCTAACTCCAAGCATGAACTGGAAGACTGTGCTAACTCCAAGCATGAACTGGAAAACTGTCCTAACTCTAAGCTACAGCTAGAAGACTGTGCTAACTCAAAACATGACCTGGAAGACCGTGCTAATTCCAAGCATGAGCAGGAAGAATATGCTAACTCCAAGCATGAACTGGAAGACTGTGCTAACTCTAAGCATGAGCAGGAAGACTGTGCTATCTCCAAGCATGAACTGGAAGACTGTGCTAACTCCAAGCATGAGCAGCAAGACTGTGCTATCTCCAAGCATAAGCTGGAAGATTGTGCTAATTCCAAGAATTAGATATGATACTATGCTAACTCCAAGTAAGAGCTGGAAGACTATGCTAACTCCAAGCAAGAGCTGGAAGACTGTTCTAACTCCAAGAAAGAGCTGGAAGATCATGCTAATTCCAAACATGAGCATAGGAATATGCTAACTCCAAGCATGAACTGAAAGACTGTGCTAACTCCAATCATGAGCTGGAAGACTGTGCTAACTCCAAGCATGTGCTGAAAGACTATGCTAACTCCAAGCATAAGCTGGAAGACTGTGCTAACTCCAAGCATAAACTGGAAGACTGTGGTAACTCCAAGAATGAGCTGGTAGACTGTGCTAACTCCAAGCATGATCTGGAAGACTGTGCTAACTCCAAGGATGACCTGGAAGACTGTGCTGTCTCCTAGCATTAGCTGGAGGACTGTGCTAACTCCAAGCATGAGCTGGAAGACTGTGCTAACTCCAAGCATTACCTGGAAGTTTTTGCTAACTCCAAGCATGATCTGGAAGACTGTGCTATCTCCAAGGATGAGCTGGAAGACTGTGCTGTCTCCTAGCAATAGCTGGAGGACTGTGCTAACTCCAAGCATGAGCTGGAAGACTGTGCTAACTCCAAGCATTACCTGGAAGTTTGTGCTAACTCCAAGCATGAGCTGGAAAACTGCGCTAACTCCAAGCATAAGCTTGAAGACTCTGCTAACTCCAAGTATGAACTGGAAGACTGTGCTAACTCCAAGCATGAGCTGAAAGACTGTGCTAACTCCAAGCATGAGCTGGAAGACTATTGCTAACTCCAAGCATGAGCTGGAAGACTGCGCTAACTCCAAGTATGAGCTGGTAAACTCTACTAACTCCAAGCATGAGCTGGAAGACTTTGCTAACTCTAAACATGAGGTAGAAGACTGTGGTTACTCCAAGCATGAGCTGGAAGGTTGTTCCATCTCCAAGCATGAGCTAATAGACTGTGCTAACTCCAAACATTTGGTGTAAGACTGTGCTATCTCCAAGCAAGAGCTGGAAGACTGTTCTAACTCCAAGCAACAGCTGGAAGATTGTGCTAACTCCAAGCATGAGCTGGAAGACTGTGCTAACTCCAAGCATTACCTGGAAGTTTTTGCTAACTCCAAGCATGATCTGGAAGACTGTGCTAACTCCAAGGATGAGCTGGAAGACTGTGCTGTCTCCTAGCATTAGCTGGAGGACTGTGCTAACTCCAAGCATGAGCTGGTAGACTGTGCTAACTCCAAGCATTACCTGGAAGTTTGTGCTAACTCCAAGCATGAGCTGGAAAACTGCGCTAACTCCAAGCATAAGCTTGAAGACTCTGCTAACTCCAAGTATGAACTGGAAGACTGTGCTAACTCCAAGCATGGGCTGGAAGACTGTGCTAACTCCAAGCATTACCTGGAAGTTTGTTCTAACTCCAAGCATGAGCTGGAAAACTGCGCTAACTCCAAGCATAAGCTTGAAGACTCTGCTAACTCCAAGTATGAACTGGAAGACTGTGCTAACTCCAAGCATGAGCTGAAAGACTGTGCTAACTCCAAGCATGAGCTGGAAGACTGTGCTAACTCCAAGCATGAGCTGGAAGACTGTGCTAACTCCAAGCATTACCTGGAAGTTTTTGCTAACTCCAAGCATGATCTGGAAGACTGTGCTAACTCCAAGCATGATCTGAAAGACTGTGCTAACTCCAAGCATGAGCTGGAAGACTATTGCTAACTCCAAGCATGAGCTGGAAGACTGCGCTAACTCCAAGTATGAGCTGGTAAACTCTACTAACTCCAAGCATGAGCTGGAAGACTTTGCTAACTCTAAACATGAGGTGGAAGACTGTGGTTACTCCAAGCATGAGCTGGAAGGTTGTTCCATCTCCAAGCATGAGCTAATAGACTGTGCTAACTCCAAACATTAGGTGTAGGACTGTGCTATCTCCAAGCAAGAGCTGGAAGACTGTTCTAACTCCAAGCAACAGCTGGAAGACTGTGCTAACTCAAAGCATGACCTGGAAGACCGTGCTAATTCCAAGCATGAGAAGGAAGAATATGCTAACTCCAAGCATGAACTGGAAGACTGTGCTAACTCCAAGCATGAGCTTGAAGACTGTGCTAACTCTAAGCATAAGCTTGGAGTAGCGTAGTTTTCCAGTACGTCTTTACTTCTTACAATTTAGATAATCTTAGTTTTTAATAATGTTAATAATTTCAGTGTTAGTCATTTATTTTATAGGTTATTTTCTCACGGTTATTTATTTTCACAGACTTTATTGCAAATTCCCTGATTGTGTCATAATGATTTTCTTAAAAGTATTGTTAATTACCCTGACCTTGTTGTTCTGTTCTTCTCTAAGTGTCTAACTTACCTTACTTTTGTGCATTGTTTTACTTCTATTCACAAAATTGCATTTTAAATTTGTACAAACATACCTTTGTATTTTTGTCCAGTTTTCAGAAATACTTTGACGATTTTTTTGAATAATTTGTTTGTTAAGCAAGAATTACTTCTTATTGAATAATATGTTTGTTAAGTAAGAGTTACTTATTGAATAATGTGTTTGTTAAGTAAGAGTTACTTATTGAATAATGTGTTTGTTAAGTAAGAGTTACTTATTGAATAATACGTTTGTTAAGTAAGAGTTACTTATTGAATAATATGTTTGTTAAGTAAGAGTTACTTATTGAATAATACGTTTGTTAAGTAAGAGTTACTTATTGAATAATGTGTTTGTTAAGTAAGAGTTACTTATTGAATAATGTGTTTGTTAAGTAAGAGTTACTTATTGAATAATATGTTTGTTAAGTAAGAGTTACTTATTGAATAATGTGTTTGTTAAGTAAGAGTTACTTATTGAATAATATGTTTGTTAAGTAAGAGTTACTTATTGAATAATATGTTTGTTAAGTAAGAGTTACTTATTGAATAATGTGTTTGTTAAGTAAGAGTTACTTATTGAATAATATGTTTGTTAAGTAAGAGTTACTTTTTGAATAATATGTTTGTTAAGTAAGATTCAGTTTGTTAACACCAATATTCTCTGCGTTTTCTTACCTATATTATTCTGTGGAATATTTTCAAGAATTTCAACCGTTAATTTAATTTTATTGATACATTTTATAATCTCATTTGATTCCATATTTTTTTTATATATTTTTGCGTGTTTTATCAGTAGATATATTTCATTAACTGAGTTTCTTTTTCTACCTATTTTCATGTTTTAATAATTGACTACAAGTGTACTTAATATTTTTTTTCAAATTTTACTTTGCATTATTTTTACTAATTTGAAATATTTCTTTGCATTTTGTGACTAGAAACAGCTCACCACTTAAATTAATTCAAAGTAATAACTTTCCGCATTTTTGCACAATTTACCTTAATTTATATGAGCTTAATTTTCTCTCTCATTCATTGAATCTCTATACGTTTATATATGTAGAGTTAGTCCCGTGTCATTTATTTTTCTTTTACGTAATTTTTTCTGCGTTGTCGCATTTGCAAATTCTTTGTCCTTGTCTGGAAAACTTAGTGAGCCGTTTGTGCATAGTGCTCACGCTAGTGTAAATAAATTAACTCACAATGCCTATGAACCTTGTCAGAATCATTGTCGTTCCTTACCTTCTGACATACATCTGACAGTTCATAAACCTTCTCTATATTCTCATGAACCTCTTGACACTGTCCCTTCGTTGCATAATTCGACCAGCCAAAGACAGACTTGCCCGATCTCCTTCACCTGGAGAAGCGACCAGTCTCATCAGTTATCTTGATTTCGATTACATGGCATGTTGGTCAGACTAGGAAACTGTTTTTCGCGATTATTATTTTCCATGAACTGTATTAATACTTGCAGCACTTACTGAAGGTGAATTGCTAGGTCAGTTTTCTTACCAGTTTATTCAAATTGTTGAATGCGTTTAAAGTGTTATTTGAAGCTTCATCCTTTGTTCATCCTGGCTGTCATGAGTTTGCCGCTGACACTGGCAAATTTGCTGCCTGCGGTTCCATTAACCAGTTGTTACAATCTTCTACTTTGCAAATATTTTCAGCCAACCTACCGACTGCAGAGATGGAGCCCTTGGCGGTTTCTGTTAACGACGCAAACTGTTGCTGAAACTGGTACATTTCCTTCCGTGAATCCTACGCTCCTCAGTTCCGCTACTGTTGTATGTATGATAACACAAGATCAATCTCTTGATCAGTCACATCTATCGTCATGGAATTGTGCTGCGAGTAATCGCTCCAGCTGCAGTACAAGAAGTACAAATAGCAATTGGTGTACCACGACTTGTTACGACTGCGGGAAATGTGGGCATATTGCCGAATAATGTTGGGGCGGTCAGGAAAAGAAGTGACATACTCACGGAGGTCCTCAAAGTAATTTACAGAATTGTACTTTCCACATGATGCATGGTCGTCACACTTTTCAGTGATTCGCTCATGAGGAGAGCATGCATAAAGGATCTTTTTATGAGTGTCCCAACTGGAGCAACAGAAGAGGTCGTAGTAGAGGAGAGGTGGTTCCAGGAACAATCAGAAACCTTCTCAAGTAACGGGTTTGGGGAAATCTGCAAGCCAGAATTAGAACGTCCACTTGAGACAGTAATCGATAGTCAGTACTTCATCCCTGAAGTTGAAACTGCCTTCTCTGACGATGACTCACCAGGTTGTTTTCATATCTATTTCAGTTCAACAATAGGTCGATTAGTAGAAGCTTCAATGTACAATGCTCCGCTTCATCTGTTCATAGACTCTGGTGCACAAGTTAACATCCTTCGGTCTAGCCTCTTTAATGATAAGCGAGTCCTTGAAGAACCTACTTTTGTAACCACCCTTAGTAGAGTGGCCGGATATAGTCTGCTTGTCCGAGGTGAGATCTCCCTCCTCTTTTCCATCCAAGATAAAGGGTTTTTAGCTCATTTTCTCGACGTAAACCAGATGAATTCTCGTGGTGATCATCTACTGGGATTTGCATTGATGCGTGACATCCATATTGTGTCTTACTTCATCAGAGTGTGAAATTCTGGTTAAGTCTTTATAGAATTGCGCATTTTCCAGTAACGTAACCAGACAGTCAGGTACTGGTACTACTGTCTCTCTTGTCTGGAAACATCTCCCACAACTTCGTTTACAAAGGATAGTGTGCAATCGATTTAGGTTTCAAAGGACGCTCAGACAACCTTGGGCACTGAGACTATTCCTACGATAGCAACTCTTTCAAGTAATAGTAGGTTCTCCTCGAAGGGCGCCTTGGCGGAAAACGACTACTTGAATCAACTCATGCCTTGTTATCATCGGCTGTCTGCAGAAAATGTCTGTTGTATGAAACAGAGTTTGTTAAACTTTTCTTACATGTTTTACGAGATAATAAGGTCCCTTTCTTCCTTGCTAATATCTCTGGTCAGAGTGTCCGCCTCAGAGCGAACACCACGCTCCTTGACCTTGATCACTACTCGCATACTGTTCGAGTAAGTGAGGAGTTGTCCCCAAACCAGCGAGTCGGTGCTATTTTACCCAGTGTCTCTCTGCCCCACCAGTAGTAGAAAAAGACTTAACTCTTACAGATTTACCAGATAAAATAACGAGTTTATTGCATGTATTAAACGAACGTCGTAGAGCTTTAGCATTACCAAATGAGAAGATGCATTTAACGAAAGTACTAGCCCATCGTATTAAATTTGAACCTGGTAAGAGACCTATTTTCGTACCTGCGTACAGAATGCCTCATTCACAGTTGCTGTAACAGATGCTTGATGATGGTGTCATCGCACAGAGTAATTCACCTTGGAATGCGCCAATGATCTTAGTACTTAAGAAAGACGGTACTTGGCGTCGAGTGATTAACTTTAGGGAATTGAATGTTAAACGATACCAGATTGTTTCCCACTTCTTGTTCTCGGTGATCTACCACGCAGTATTGGAAATAACGAAGTCTTTTCGACTCTTGGCTTGTTACAGAGGTTTTGAAAAGTTTGTCTTCTTGAGAACAGCGAAAAGCTAACAACCTTTTCCACTTCAACACATCATATACATTTCTTCAGAATGGCTTTCAGCTTACACTCATCACACATCACATTATCGAGGCTCATTACAAACATATTTCGAAGCCTTATATGTAATATTCTTATATACCTAGAAAATGCGATCGTTATGCCGAAGACGTGGAAATATGTATTAAAAGACTAGATTTAGAACTCGGTGAGCCTGAAGAAGCTAATTTAAAAATAAGACTATTCAAATGTCAGTTTTTGAGAACAGAAATCATGTTTCAGTTGCCTCCCAGCATACATAAGGGGGATTACCAATAGACCTCTCGTTGTCTTCAGAAGGCCCCGGACAGTCGCCTGATGTCAGTACCTGGAAATAAATGGTATCAAATACCGACACAGTGGACATATAAACACATATGCAGTATAATGTGATCCTTTATTGACAACGTTTCACCCACACAGTGGGCTTTTTCAAGTCACACACAGATCTACCTGGGGTGGAAGGTACGGGAGTATTTATAGTCATGTTCAGAATGTTGAGGTCAGGTGGAGAATGCTGCATCTGATGATCTACCGGGTGGAGTTATAGAGTCTTGGGTAGCTTGGCAGGGGTACTGTACAAGTTGTGAGTAGACCTTCTGCAGTGTTCTATGTTCTTATGTGGGATAGCGATGAAGAAGTTTCTTGGCGAGTGGTTCAGCTATGTTATAGAAGCCGTTGTTCTGGTTGAAATTGTTGGTTATAGAGATAAGCGATGATTCCAGGATTCTTCGGTATTGAGTGTTGTCTTCTGTGGCGATAAGTCTTGAGTTTCTGTAGTTAATTAAATGGTTGTGTGAATTGCGATGTTGTACACAGGCATTCCTTGTATCGTCAGTCCTGCTTGCATATTGGTGTTCTGAAATACGTGTTTGAAGGTCTCTTGATGTTTCGCCCACATATAATTTGTTGCAGTCATTACAAGGGATTATGTATACCCCTACAGAGGATGGAGGCTTGTCCTGTCTACTACTGGTGATGTCCTTGATGGTCGTGGTTGTGGAGGTAGATACTTGGAATGATGTATTGGAAAAGATGTTGGAAACATGTTTGGCAATGGAGTTGGTGGGGAGGACTATGTATCTCTTCTCGGCAGTGTCTTCTCTGGGTGTGTTGAAGACGGCGGGCATTAAACATCTTCAGCACACCCAGAGAACGTACGTCAGTTTGTTGCGGCCAGCAGTAACAGCCTGGTTGATCAAACCCTGATCCACCATGAGGCCTGGTCTCAGACCGGGCCGCGGGACATTGAGCCTCGAAATACTCTCCAGGTAAACTCCAGGTAGACGTAGTTACTCCTAAAGGGTTTATGACCAACCACAGAAAAGTAATGGTTGTTGCTCTATAGCATGTCACTACAGAGCTTTCATTGCAA
Organism: Cherax quadricarinatus; assembly: GCF_038502225.1. Classification (NCBI taxonomy): domain Eukaryota; kingdom Metazoa; phylum Arthropoda; class Malacostraca; order Decapoda; family Parastacidae; genus Cherax; species Cherax quadricarinatus. Next base: position 43,164,726 of record NC_091307.1, read on the forward strand.
ACCTTTCTTCTATTGCAGCTCCCCTAACTGAGTTGTTTAAGGATGATCCATTCATTTGAATCTTAAATCAGACACTAAAATACAAGTTAACTTTTGTTCCTGTTTTAACCTTCTCAGATTTTTCAAAGCCCTTTTATCGGGTAACAGTCGCTAGGACGGCATAGGTGCAGTCCTAGCTCAAAACCCTTAACGAAGCTGAATTTTTTATAGTAACTGAACAAGAAGCATTAGCTATAGTTTGGTCTTTAAATAACTTCTGAGACATTATCACAAGTACCCAGTTCATGAGGCAGAGTTCAACGGAGAAGTGAAGTAGCAACAGTAGCACTCACAGCAAGAGGCATTCTCGAGCTTCTCCAGCTCTCGGGCTTCGACCCAAAGCTGGGGTGTGGCTCTGAAAGGATTCTGTAGTGCTTGCTGCCTTTGCACCTCCCGACATCGTCTGCTGTTATGTAGTTGCCACACCTTTCGAGACCAGTGTGGGCGGGGTTTTTGGCTGCCCATGGTGCCTAGCTTCTCCCTCCGAGCCCCGAATGGAGGCTAGGCCTGGGGACAGCTCGTCCCAGAAGACGAGGAGGTACTTGTACCTCCTCCCATGGCAGACACTGGCCTGAGACACGCCAACGGAAGGGAGTAAAGGCTGGGCCGCCTCTTGGAAAAGGCCCGAGCCAGGCGATTACACCGGTGAATATACTACTCACCTACCTACCCTGTTTACGTCTTGACCGATGATGCTCTATTGATTCCACTATTCATTCTCAAACAAACAGCCTATCCGACGATCATCCAAATGGTCCTTGACCATATAAGAGTGCAATTCAACTTTTGCACACTTGACAGTCAAGTCAAATATAGTCGCATATGCCCTTTCTCGACATATTGGTGCCTTCGTAGCTGATCCTCCGTTCAGTGCAGAGGACGTAAACGAATGCCCAAAGAACGATTCGATTATTGCTGAAGGATGATGAAACTCTTTCATTGAAATCTACAGCACCTATCTGTGACTTTGTCACGAATCAAGATCTTTTGTACCATGTAGTCAAACTTGGCACTACTAGCAGAAGAGTACATCAGCTAGTAGTTCTGAAGTCACTAACGAATGTAGTCCTGCAAGAAGTTCATGATGGACCACATGTTGCACGCCCTGGTATGAATCGTTCAGTTAAGCAAACTAGGTTGAAATACTTTTGGCAACGTATGTTAACAGATATTTCAGAGTATGCCAAGAAATGCAATGTTTGCATGCAACATAAAAGCAATATTGATAAACCAAATCTTATTCAAGTATATCCCACTACCAGCGAACCTTGGGAAAGAGTAACACTAGATTTGATGAATAATTTCCAAAGTTCCCTCCAAGATAACAAACATCTGTGTGTGATGGTTGACCATTTCATGTGATACTTTGAATTAATACCAATCGCAGATAAAACTGATGAGACAGATGTGGAGAAAATTCTCCAGTAAAGAGGATATCTCTCAACTCTCTCAGCCCCTCCCCCTCAGCTCTCTGAGGGACTTAGCCTCTCCTGGATGGGGACAGTGGACTCTTCCTTCCTCGCAAATAGCACGGCTCTCTCCTTGCTAGAATTTCTGATCAACTACACAGTGAGTGTTAAACCAGAGTTATTACTCTTTACCCCTTAGTAGGAACATCAGATGAAAACCTGTACTTCACTTGTCCTACACGTTGGGACTGTTATGACTCATAGTCTACAGTTAAATAACAAGACACCTACCTACTGTGTGTAGTTAGGAAGAAATACAAAGTTGAACTCAGCAGTTCTTTTGTGTAGACGATGAACTGGTGGGCATTGGGCAGGGCGACAAGCTAGGGTGAATTCAGATATGAGAGCGTGAATACATTGCAAATCTCCAGCTGAGAACAAAGAAAATAATGATTGTGCGGCAAACTCTGAAATATTGTCACTCTCCACTAGGAAAACTAATGTTAAAAGGAAACACGAGTTTATAATCCACAGAATAATCCCGATAAAGTGGAAAAGTTTGTGTCACTGTATACATTCAGGTGTTATGAACAAAGGGACAAGATATCACCCTATTGTGTAACGAATGACCAAAGTGACTCCCTATCAACGGGTGAGGACATAACTATACATATGTAGCATCCCATTCAAGACATCAGTACCCGGATATACTTCTTCTACCACAAACTAGGGGAAATTGGGTCATTTACAATACCCAGGTAAGTTCGGTCACACCCACATTTTCTTACATTAACTGCAGCTGATAGGTAGAGGTGAGATTTAACTAGAGTTACCAGCAAATCTCGTGAAGCGTGAGTGTTTCACCCAAAACAAAGTACGTACTATTACGCATTTCAGATGATAGTGAAATGAGGATATATGCTCCTTTGGGCCAAATTGTATGAATAATTGTATGAATCAACAGCCTTTGTCGTCACTGAGACGCAACCCGGAAGGGATTTCCAGGGAGTGGCTGCTGGAAATAGTGCTGTTAAAAGATAAGTAACGTTTGTCTTATGGTTATTAGCATGCAGGAAAGTGTACTTATCTAACAAGTACTCCACAGCAGGCATACTACTCCTAACCCCTTGTAAAAGATCATGGAACTGAATACTGTAATGAGATTCTTGAAAAGTTGTGTATTTTATACAAGTTATTTAATTAGCATTACTTACCACCCTACCAGTAATGGCTTAGCTGAAAGGGTAAATAAGAAAGTGTTCGATGCCTCGAGAGCAACGATTAATGCTAACAGTGCAACATGGGATGAAGTTTATCTGATGTTCAGTGTGCCATCAATTCTGCATAGTGTTTCAATAAGTTACTGTACTCCACTCTAAAATTTAGTTATAATAAAGATAACTTTGTAGCGAGTGATACCTGTTTAGCTCAAAGTGATTTTTAGGAGAATCAGAGAAATACTTTAAAAGTCAACAGAAGAATTTACCAAAGTTACTAATGCTCGTGTGAAGCCAACCAAAATTAAGTCGGCTTGAAGTCATGCTAAACAATTTCAATTAGACTTTGCAATGCCAGTACTAGACTAGAAGTTTGGTCCCTTCTGAGTTGTTGAGTATATAAGTGGTAACAAGTACAAAGTTACAGAAATCAGTTGTCGTCAATATACAGAGACACATTTAGATCATATGAAATTATGTTAAAGTTGGTAGGATTACCGACAAAATGTTAGGTAAAAGGACACAGGTGCAACTAATGTGACGTTGCCACAATATAATGTCACATTAGCTGCACTTGTGTCCTTTTTTAAAACATGAAATTAGTCTGTGATGATGCTGATGAGTCTTCTGGCACCTAGAGAAAGGGCCCAAATTATGACAATCCTTCCTACCCATTACCTTCTACTTCTAACAATTTGACTGACGTACACCTTGACTGTCGTTATTATTTATGCAAACGATAAGTGATGAGGACATCTCAAACTTCTGCAGTTACCACTAATATAAATTCCTCTTCATCACAGCAAGTATTAACCAGTTTAAATTCCCCCAATCGGGCCTGACGAGCACACTGCATATGTAAATCTCGCCCTGGCACAGTTGGGGTTAAATATAAATGCTTTGTGCAGATGATTATTTTAAGTTGAGTCATTACTTAATTTTGTGTCTTTTTCTTACTGTGAGTTGATTCTACCATAGATCAAAATTATTTTTGTGTACTTTGTTTACATTCTCTCTGAATCCTGAGATTTAACAGTAAAAACCTGAGTGCACCGAGTTTGCTTGTACTGCTAAATACTTACTTCTTTGTATATAACTTTCCTCAGAATCCTTAGATCACATGAATAACGATCGACTGATCTCCTTTACTCTCTGAGATCCACCATGATAAGTTATGCATTATGTTCTTGTATGTTTGTGTTGTACAATGTTTCATTGCAATGAATAGAATCACTGCCTGCCACCTATAGTGTCTGCCTTTCAGTTACAATTCCTGTCTGTATATCAGAGTTGCCATGCTATAGCGTGTGCCGAGCTGTCAGAAGTAGTTATGCTATGTTTAATATATATTCCCACTAACCGTTAGATGGTATGATCATGTGATCGTTGTTTAAACAGTGAACAAGATGCTAGGTGCATCTATGGCAGTCTAGGCACAACAGAGCAGGATAGACATATGGGCACAGGAAAAGAACAGGTCTTCAATAAACCATACCAGACTAGGTATAATGTGTCTTGCTACCCAATATTATTCATCCAAGCCCTTCACTACACCCTGGGGTGTCAGGTGCACCTGTAACCCATTAATTTTTTGAGTCTCTTAATTTAAGAGTCTTATAAACACAGTAGGAAGGTAAACATCTCATTACTCACGGTGTCATTCCCTGGACGACAGGCGAACCTTGCCTCCTTTAATTTTCTAGTGTGAGATATTGTGATCTCTTTCAAGGTAAAGCTAAAAACGATAACAAATATCTCATTAGTAAGGGAGAATGCCCATTTCCCCCTCTCCATATACTCACCCTAACCATATACAGTTTTCCTTTACGAGAACGTATTCTTTTAGCTGTTCTTCCATCTTCAAACGATTCATTAGTCTAGAAACAAAACCCTTTGCCTAGCACTTCATATACCCACCAAAAAACATACCAATTTTCCTTCACCGGAAAGTAACCACTTACCTGTTTTTCCATCTTCAAATGGATCAATAGTCAGGGAGAATGACCATATCCACCTCCGTAATGCCTTCATAATAAGTATTCTTTCATGAGAAAGTATTCATTATGTGTTTTTCTAATCCTCAAACACATTCCAACAAATCCAGAAAACTCATTCATTCTACCTTCTTACACACTATCAAAATGAATTTCGAAGTATACATGTCTACCAATATTGATTTGTTCCATTTCGCTTTTCAAATAATTTTACGAGGTTTTTCCAACAGCGGGAATCCTTATTCCACCAGCGAAATCGTAAAATTATAACAGGAAAAATTAAAACATATTATCGTATGAGGCACTACAAAGCATCCCTTAGAAAACGATTGAAAATTTCACATAAATTCAGTTTTCATACAGAAATTGTTGATGCCTAACATATTACATTGTTAATTGAGGATGATTTCTTTCTACAAGCATCTAAAAGAGAGATCACTCATTTTTTTCTCTAAAGGAAAATATATAGAGTTATCTGTAATGATAAATATATTTCATGGAGGGGGATACAGTTGTACATTCGTGTTGAATACCACATATTTTATATTGCTCAAAATGTAAGATCTCGACCCAATCGAGGCTTTGTATCTTCTGAATTTATGAATCTTTACACACCAAAAAAAAAAAAAATCTCGAATCTCAAATAACATAAACGTTTATTACTGGTTCTAGCAGACATGAAACAAACATATCGTAAAGATTTTGTTAACACATAAAAAAAAATAAATTAGATACCTGGGATTTTTAGAAACTTATCTAGAAGTAATTACCAATACACCCAGATGTAAAAAAAAATAACAAAATAAAATCCTTGACGTGTAAAAAAATTAGCACTCAACATAAGAGTAAATACTATTTATTATGCATTAAAGAGGCAATTTACTAGGTGTTGCATTTCCTCATGTGGCCAATATCATTTCTATATTCTTTATCAAATCATGACCAAATTTTACTTCCTTCCAACATCTGTTATGGATCGTAAATTAAGCCATTCTGCCCAAGCAACACCTAACAAAGAAATGAGGGAAGATACTTAATTGTGGTGATGGTGATCCTAACACTAAAACTCGAGTTAAGAGATAGTGAACCATGGCGGGTGATCTCCTAAGACTTTCACGAGTCTAACTGGCACTGGTAATCCTTCCCACAGCCATATCGGTTATGTTAAATCTATGATGATTGTTTTGAAAATCAATCCGTTGATTAGTTGGGAGAAGAATGAAATTTCATTTGCCATATTTGCAGACAAAATATTATCGAAGTATTAAATATTATTGCCGAAAATCATATAATATTGCAGAAGAGAATTAATTCGGGACATTTATCACAATTACTGAATTTTTCATATGTTGCTGGTATTCACACCGTTCATATCAGAAATGCCAGTCTAAGAAAATACAATGAGATGAAGTCACTGTTAGGTAAGTGATTATATTCTGAATGTTTTATTGATTTTAAATAGTAGAGGTAATAAGAAGGTCTGGGTAAGATTTCTTTTTAATTAACACATTAGCCGTTTCCCACAAAGGCAGAGTAACCCGAAAAAGAAGAAACACTTTCATTATCATTCACTCGAGCACTGTTTTCCCGGAGGCAAGCCTACACTAAAGTTAATAAACTGCAATATCAACACCCCTCCTTCAGAGCGCAGGCACTGTAATTCCCACCTCCAGGACTCAAAGTTTGGTTTGCTAGTTTCCTTAAATTCCTTCACAAATTTTACATTGTTCACACTCCAACAGCATGTCAAGTCATTAACACGATTTGTCTCCACTCGCTCCTATCTAACATGCTCACGCACACCTGCTGGAAGTCCAAGCCCCTCACACAAAAAACGACTTTTACCCCTCTTCTACCTTTCCTAGGCCGACCCCTATACCGCCTTCCTTACACATCAATCAATTTTGTTTTATGCTCACTAAATGGTCGAACCACCTCCGCAACCCTCCTCAACCCTATGGATAAAACTTTTAGTAACCCTGCACCTCCTATTAATTTCCAAACTATGGATTCTATGCATTATAATCTCACCACACATTGCCCTCATACATGACATCTCCACTGCCTCCAGCCTTCTCTTTGTTGCAACATTCACCACACATGCATCACACCAATATAAGAGCATTGGTATAACTATACTCTCGTACATTCCCCTCTCTGCCTCCATGGATAACGTTCTTTGTCTCCACAGGCTTTTCAATGCACCACTCACAATTTTCCCCCTCATCATTTCTATAATTCACCTCGTTTTTCATAAACCAGTCTGCTGACACGTTCACTCCCAAATATCTGAATATATCCACTTCTTCCATACTCCCTCCCTCGAATCAGATATCCAATCTTTCATTACCTTAATTTTTGTTATCCTCATCACCTTACTCTTTCCTATGTTCTCTTTTAATTTCCATCTTTTACATACCCTTCCAAACGCGGTCACCAGCTTCTGCAACTTCCCTTCAGAATCTCCCAAAAGTAGTGTCATCACCAAAAAGCAACTGTAACAACTCCCTTTTTGGATTAGATTCTTCATCTTTTAATTCCACACCTCTCGCCAACACCCGAGCATTCATTTCTCTCTTCCTCACTCCTACAACATGTTGTACCTTTCTCTTCCTCACTCCTACAACATGTTGTACCTACCTGCCTAATGCACGAAATCATAGCTTCCCTACCTTCATCAACATTCAACAGTTCCTCAAAATATTCTCTCCATCTTCCTGATACCTCTAACTTTCCATTTAATAACTCTCCTCTCCTATGTTTATCTGCAAAATCCATTTGTTTTCTAGGCTTTTTCAACTTATGAATCCCACTCCTAAATTTTCTTTTATTCTCGACAAAATTTATTGAAAGCTTCTCACCTGCTTCATTGTAATAATGAGAGCTCGACTGTATGTTTACTCTGTTTGAGACCAAAATAAATATAAAAAGATGAAGAAGACTTAATTATGTTAATAGTGTATAAGCTCTCAACATGAGAATAGATTTCGCCCCTCTTACTGTAAAGTTGTTTTTACGACTTTTTAATTCTTCGAAAGTGAAGGAGGCAGATTATAAGATATTACATTATACAAAGCGCATGGGAGAGGTGGAGGATTATTCTCATTTCATAAAGTAATTGCTAGGGACGGGGAGGCTATCCCCTTACTGTTCAACACTATTCAACAGGAAGTGACGGTTATAGGGGAATAGTAATAAAATATTCGGGAATAACTTGAGATGCAGAAGTTTTGAAGGGTTGGGGGAAGGGGGGGAGATACTAGTGGGCGGTGGGAGACGCAAAATTCGGACTGAAAAATCTTAAGCCTTTCTAATAATAAAAAAAATTGGTACATATAAATTTCTTTTGTTTGAAGCTAACCTTTATTACTAGCAATAAGTATGCAGATGTACTGTACGTTCCACAAGGGGGGCTCAACGCCCCCGTTCCCACTTATGCCCATTCGATAACTATAAATGATGACTTTTCAAAAACGGGTGAATTTATCAACATCAAATTAATTATAGCTGCAAGGCGCACTTGTAAAACACTTCCCATAAATAGGAGGGCCAATTCTTTATCAAGTTTATTTGTTGAGGTGGACTTAAGCATTGTAAATGTAATTGAAGTAGATTTGGTGGATGCAGATAAAGTCACGTTTGTTGTCTCTGTATGTCTATATCTTAATAAGCAATTCATCAATTCATCAATTCAATTCTGTTTTATTCATATTCAGGGTATGTAAAAACTTTTCAAATATTTATACTCATCAAAATTAGAAACATTGGGAAGTAATGCTTTCTTCTAAAGTGAAGAATCGTTGAAGAATGTTGTTTGGGAAAATACTTTTACTAAAATTAAAGAGAATGAGGATAATCATTCTAATCTTCTGAAGAGGCACAATAGCACCTTACTTACACCACAACATCATGGTGCACAGTAGCACCTTACTTACACCACAACATCATGGTGCACAGTAGCACCTTACTTACACCACAACATCATGGTGCACAGTAGCACCTTACACCACAACATCATGGTGCACAGTAGCACCTTACACCACAACATCATGGTGCACAGTAGCACCTTACACCACAACATCATTGTGCACAGTAGCACCTTACATACACCACAAAATCATGGTGCACAGTAGCACCTTACACCACAACATCTTGGTGCACAGTAGCACCTTACTTACACCACAACATCATGGTTAGTCTAGAATGTGGATTGAGACTAAGTATAATGGCCAGCCTCAACGATTATTTTAAGTAATATTATATAAATGTAAACTGACCTATGATATTTATAGCACAATGTATTAAAAATACGTTAATTTAAGTGAAGTTATGTGAGGTTTCTAAGTTCAATCTTTATATCATTGTTAATGAAAAAATATCTAACTTTCAATAAATAAAATTTGGGGAATTTTTCTTTTTAAGGAAGTTCGGCCTAATAGGATACAAAACCTGAGAGCTTTTCTGTGCTTACAAACATGTGCTGACAGAATGGGTCCTGTAAGCATATGGGTCTTTTCAATGCGGTGACCAAGCAGTAGCTCCTGAAGGAGTATTTGAGTTGGTACAAGTGATGTACTGTATACTGCCCTATGGCCAAGGAGTCGAACCCATGCTATTTTGGTCCTCTTTATAGTGAGAGAAAACGCATGATGCTTTACAGCACTAGACCACACAATCCTTAACGATGGTGAATCCAGCCAACCTTATAGGCGGGCCAAAATATCATGGGTTCGACTCCTTGGCTGGGTTCGACTCCTTGGCTGGGTTCGACTCCTTGGCTAGTGCAGTGTTCTTAAGCGGGTGAATGGAGGTTCCACCAACTTAGAAGCCCGAGGCACCATCCAAGCATGGCGCAACCTTCTCTTGTTCGGCAATGTCTGTCTTGCAGTTCCTGAAAGACGAGGCAAACTGCTAACCACGTCAGTTATCAAGGCAGTGCGCAACTACCCAAGAACGGATAACTGTGTCCCTCTGCCCCATCACCGCAGGAATCAAAGAGGCAGACCCAAGAAAAGTCCTACTGAGAACGAGAAAATTTGCGCACAGGTTAGCAAAAAAATTGAGGAAGGTAACACAGTGGGAGCAATAAGAATAATTACAAGTGACGACACTGTAGCCCCCAAGGATGAGACCACGGCCCAAGCACTAAGAGACAAGCACCCAACCAGGGACACCACAACCATCAACGACAACCCTGAGGAAGACCCTATCACTGAACAATTAATTTTGCCAGAATCGGAAGTCTATAAGGCGATCGTGTCATTTCCAGCAGGATCTGCAGGAGGTTACACTGGAATTCGACCTCAGCACCTCAAAGAGATGGTAAATCCAGTACTCGGTGAATCTGCATCAATTCTTCTCACCGAGTTAACAACTTTCGTCAACAATTGCCTGGCTGGGCGAATCCCAGAAGAAATTAAACCTTTCTTTTTTGGAGCCTCACTATGTGCTTTGAAGAAGAGGGATGGGGGAATCAGACCCATAGCGGTTGGGAACACTCTTCGCCGTCTCGTTGCCAAAGCAGCAGTGAGAAACATTCGCCTAGAAGCTGCCACTTTACTCCAGCCACACCAACTGGGCTTTGGGGTCTCTCAAGGCAGTGAAGCTGCAGCTCATGCGGCAAGGGCCTACATCAGGGACCTACCAGAAGACAAGGCCATAGTCAAACTTGATTTTAGAAATGCCTTTAATATGGTGAGGAGAGATGCTGTTTTGCCAGCTGTTCGGGTTCGGTTCCCCAGTCTCTTTCCCTTCATTTCAGCCGGCTACAGCAAACCCTCAATTCTTTTGTTTGGAGAACATGAAATTCAATCATCAGAGGGTGTTCAGCAGGGTGACCCACTTGCTCCACTTCTCTTCTGCTTGTCAGTAAGAGAACTAACTTCCAGCCTACGCAGTGAGCTCAATATATGGTACCTGGATGACGGCACTCTGGCAGGTACTGAAGAGTCCCTCGTGGGGGACCTACAACTGGTGAAAACACAGGGAAAAGGCTTGGGACTCATCCTCAATCCCTCTAAGTGTGAAATCATCACAGCGAACCAGGAAATAATCAATGCTGTGCGAAGAATCCTCCCGGAAATCTCAACTACAACTCCGTCCAACAGTACCCTCTTGGGGGCACCGCTGGGTCACCAGGCCATCGATACTGTCCTCAGGGACAAATTGAATGACCTTATGAGAATGGAGGAGAGAATAAGCGATCTTGATGCCCATGATGCTCTGTATCTCCTCACAAGGTGTCTTACTATGCCAAGACTCACTTACTTCTTGAGGTGTGCACCCTCTTTTGACAACCCAACACTCGATGAATATGACGCACACCTGAGATCAACTTTTAAGAAGGCACTGAACCTGTCACTAGAGGATGAGCAATGGGATCAGGCAACCCTCCCAGTGCGACTGGGAGGTATAGGGGTGCGTAAAGCAACGCATGTTGCTTTACCTGCTTTTCTGTCTTCGTGTTTGGCTTCCACTGCATTAGTCAAGAAGATAGTGCCCGAACGCTTGAGAGACTTGGTAGGAGCTCAAGACCCCAGGTTTACTGAA